>NC_021166.2:11679606-11699572 GCF_000331145.2 Cicer arietinum
TTTAAAGCTTGCATTGAGATCTTCAATAAAAATATAACACTAAGTTGCAACCTAACCGTATGTATTAACTGCTTGTTTGTGATCTTTGAGCTCCTACCATTATGAAGTATTAGCATCTATCATATTCTCCACTTTCTATGATGCAGTCACCCTCCAAGCCCAACAAGAATATCCTCCTGATATGCAATGCAAAGATAAGTTTCTCATACAAAGTACAGCAGTGGATTCAAACACTGATGTTGATGAGCTTCCACCAGATACTGTAAGAGAGTCAATAAACTTGTTTTATGTGATCTTTTCTAAAAACTTTTTATAAGAAAAATTGATCAAGGTCAGTTTATTTTGGCTTGCAGTTTAGCAAGGATAGTGGAAAGTTAACAGAAGAATTGAAACTAAGAGTTGTATATATCTCTCCTAACTCATCTCAAGGAAGCAGTAGAGATGATACAATGAAGAACTCCGCACAAAAACTTGATACTTATTCAGTGAGTTTCTCTTGTTCACCCTCCCCTTTGGGAAATCTGTTCCAAGTTTTGTTATTATGCTTCCTCTCAAATTTGCTAATATTATGTATCAAGCTAGAATCCTCATCTTCACATATGGGTCTGGATTTCAAAATGCAAACTAACTTCACACATTTGTGATGGTTCAAGCCTAAGAAATGAGATAAAACATCTCACTCAACTTTACTCTAGGTTATGTCCTTATTCTCTGGGATGGTAATATAATTCTTGGGTTTTATGACAGCTTGGACCTTGGAGTCCATTTTTTTTATGCAGTCCATTCATGTGTATGGTGCAAGATGGATTTGGAGGGAAAAACTTGGGATATAGTAGATGTAGAAAATAACAGTTTGTTCAAATTCCGCTTCATTGCAATACTATAGTTTCTATTTGACAACACTTTGAACTAAATTGCGTATCACCGAACAGTAACAATTTATTAAAATTCCGTTACACTATAGAGCTATAGTGTCACTATTTGGCAACATTGGAAAGTATAGATATTTATCATCTAATGCATTCCAGGTGCAGATTCGCCTTGACAAGTTCGGACAAGTTTGGTCTCAAGTTGGTTTAGCTTGTTAAGGATTCAAATGAAATTTTACCCTTCATTAGACTGGCCATAGACTATATACTGATTTGAGGTGTATGACTTCTGGTGTGACACTAGTCTTCATAATATTTTTACTACCTTGGCAGCTGGCCAACAAATTATATTCACATTCGCAAACATTGTACAAGTGAATTGGTATTTGCGTGATGAGCTTTGTTGCTGAGTTTCAGAGATCATCTATAATAGTACATAGTATTATATATGTTTCTTGCTTCACTATGAACCATTTCCTTCTTTACAGCATTTAATATCCCTTTGTCAAACTTCTTTACATATTCATTACTTAATTTAGATTGAACATAATGAAAATTATCTTTGTTTGAAGAGTCAAGCCTTACAACAATTGAAGGATGAAAGAGATGCCGCTGTCAGAGAAACGCGGCAACTGCAACAGGAACTGGTAATTATGCTACATGTTGTCCTACATAACTCTATGATCATATTATTTGTGTTAAAATTTGATTTGGAGTTTTACTTCCAAGTATAGAATGACTAAACTTGTAGTTGGTTGAAAAAATTACTAAAGTTATGAACCACTCTATTTCATAACAAAATTGCAAAAATTAGAAGGGAAAATAAGTTGACTTATATACAATACAAGACAATCTGAATTATGACCTATTTACTTGATTATAATACATAACTTTATATTTTTGTTTTCATTTCCTATATCTAGATAGAAATATAATGATGCAAGTATTTTTATTCTATGGTGACTAATGTAGACCCCTATGGAGGGAGTTAGTTACTTTTCTGAAATCAAGGTGACATTGGATGGCTAATAATCTGAGTATGATCTAAGGAGACACTTTCTGAAAATAATTGCATCTATAAATTGAGTGATTAGAAACAGTTTTCTTTACAGTTTTATGAGAGACCTCACCTGATGTTTGAGACCTATTGAAAATAGGGAAAAAAATTATGTGGATTTCCTTAGATGTTTTTCGTATGATGCTTAACATATAACATAAAACATTTTTTTGTAGTTATGATAAACTTTGAGAAAATTAGGAATTTGATAAAATTATGGTTGATTAAGTTAAAATTATACGAAAAAGTATTTAAAGAAATGCACCTAAGTTTTTTTTATTATAAATATCTCTAATCCAAATTCTTGTGTTTTGTTGATATGCAGGACATGCTGAAAAGGCGAAGAAATCGTAGAAGTGATCCGGGCTTTTCCTTCACCTTCGCTATGTTTGTGGGCCTTATTGGAACCTTGTTTGGTTTGCTTTTGAAACTTTCATTGTCTTCACCACCTACACAATGATTTCATACTCTTCAGAACCTTTGCATTCCGACCCTTTGTTTTATTATTTATTTATTTATTACTGTAAAGTTCTTTTTACTGATGAAATGAATCATTCTTTTACATTTTTTTTATATATTAAATCATTTTGGAATTTCCTTATACTAAAATTTACTATGCTATTACCTTATTAGTTAAGATATCATTATGGGTTGGATAATATAAAAAATAAGGTATCAAACCAATGGGTACTTTCTATAAAAACATTATTATTATTGGGTGAAAAACCGTCTATTCATTTGTTGTTTTTATTGTTTATGAAAAACATGACTATCTATATATATCATATCACCATCTAGCATTTCTTACGTGTATTTTTGGGATGAAACGAAACGAATATTTAACATACGGTAGCTGACATGTCCAGTTGTTATTGGCTAACTTACGTGGATGGATGGTGGCTCAATCAGTCGATTGTCACGGCCAGGCAAGTCGACAAATTTCTCGACCAAGTCCATAGTCATAAACTATTATTTTAAGAGCTTTCTTTTTTTCACTGACCTTTATTTTTATTTTTTAAATAAAATTGAAGATAGACACTTGCCACACACATATATATAACTTTTACAATGAAGAGGTGAAAAATGAATTTTAGTAATCAATTAAATCATAAATATATTATAATAAAATATTATTTAATGAAATTTTAAAAAGTATTCTGTGATATTTAAATATTTTTTAATTATGATAATTTATGTCTACTTGTATGGTTTAAGAATAGAGAAGCGATAATTTTATTTTGTTTTTTTATAACGGATAAACAGTTAATGTTAATAATTAATTGTTATATTAATATTTTTTTATTTAAATTTGTAATTTGATTCTTAATTTTTTCATTTTGTTAAAGAGAAAATTTTTAAAGGGGAGAAGAATGCTTACGATCGTTTCTTTTTTTGTTTTAATAGTATTATGAAAAGAAAAAGAATAGTCTGAAGAATTTGTCTAGGTATAAAATACTCTTTCAAGGTATTTTTTTAAATTCCTCCAAGTAAGAGATTTTTAGTTTTTATTTTTATGGAGAAAAGTAAACCCTACAAGCTATGATGCTAGTGAAGAGCTACCATTCCTTTCTTCTTTCCTTTTTTTTCAAAGCCTACCATTCCTTTTCCCCATAGCTACCAAACAAATTCTAAGCATTAAACAATACAACAATGTTTACATTATGAAATGGACAATTGACTTTTCATCTTATTTATAGTTAATTATCGTATAATATAATAGTTACCACTTGTTTTTTGTTTTTAAATTACATTGCTTACACCCTTCTAAGAAAAAAAAAAAATACAACGACCTCTATTCTATTTAAGCAATTTAAATATAATAGTAATAACTTAAAAATTTCACGACAAATTTTTTACATCAAATACAAATAAAATAAGTATGGTAGTCTGGTAGATTACAATATATACTCCACCTTATCAAATATTGTCAGATTCTTTTATTATTTAAATAGCATTTGCAGAACTATTAATCACAAATCCCTAATCTAATGTGTATGATTCACATTTCACATTTACATAATCTATATGTGTCTTAATAATTGAGAGTACTATTTTTACAAAGTAGAAGCACATTTTCCTATTTGAGGACATTATATCTTTTAAATTTGTATGTTAAATTGAATTAATTTTATTAGTCTTTAATTAATGCAAAATACATTATGCAATTCTACAAGTAACACAAAAATAACATTTTAGTCTTTTTTTTTTTTTTTTTTTTTTGCAATAAGTTAGTAATTTTTTTTTTGTGTGTCAATTTTATCTTTTATGTTTGTAAATATGTATACTAATAATTTTAATTTCAAACAAGCAAAATTTAAATTCAAAATTCTCTCAAATTTTTGAATAAATTCATGTAATTTTTAAGGAGTTTGATTGCAATAATCATAAGAACATTAACATTCAATTAACTTTTAAAAAAATTAAATAATAGAAAATTCAAGTGAGATATATTTTAGAGTTATTGAAATTAAACGTAAAATTCTCTTAATCTATATCACGAAATCACAGGAAAATTTATTATGTTCTTTAACATGATATGATAACTCAACTCATAATTCAGTTTTAAAAATCTATAACTAAAAATAATTGAAATGAGGTTAAGACTAAAAATAGTTTAATATTGTAATTTTTACAAACATAAAGATCTAATTTAATATAAAATAAAGTTAAAAAATTAATATGATATTTTCATGTAACTTAAAAAGATTAAATGACGTATTTCTCTTTTAATTAATTAATTATCCAACTACAAAAAGTTATTTCTCTAAATAATTATATCAACAAGATATTTGTATAAATAAAATAATTATTTTTTTTTTTGTTAGAGGGATAAATAAAATTATTATTAATACTTTTTTGATTGGATTAATAAATTTTCTATCAATAAAAAACGACATGGATGAATTAATACTCATTTTATCTCACAATAAGTGTCGTATTAACAAAATAAAAATTATTTTACAATAAATGTTATTTATAATTTTCAAATAATTTTAATTATTTTTTTATACTACTTTTTAATAATTATTATATATACAATTTTCAAAATTTATTATACTTTGTATTGATAAGAATAAAAATTTCATCAATAATTATGATAAAAATTTAATAAAATAACTTATATTTTTTTCTGATTATTTCATTTTTTAATAGGTATGTAAATTTTTTAAAACAATTCAGAAAATTGTAATTTAATTTACATGAGAATTTAATTGGTTAGTTAGGCCGGTCTAGAATGAACTGGAAATTTCGCGGTTTCGCTCACCTTACATAAATACCCATATATCGCTCCGTTTTTTCTTTGTCGTTAATCAAAAATCGTTTTCGTTCCGTGCTTCGTGCTATTCTCCTTCCGATCGAAACCGCAATGGACGCTTTTACATCGTTCTTCGATTCCCAATCTTCTTCGAGAAACCGTTGGAGTTACGATTCTCTCAAGAATTTCCGTCAGATCTCTCCCGTTGTTCAGAATCACATCAAACTGGTAAATTAACTAACTAACTAACTAATTTTTTTCCCTCACACTTTCATCAATCAATTTTAATTAAATGACGAAATTAGCCCTTTTCGGATTGATCCTATTGCAGGTATGATTTTAACTTGTAGTGTATCTTTGTAATGTGTTTTGCTATTCTTACACCTATGTTCTCTGTGTTAAACTCATATACCTTGCTTACTAAATCAAGAAAAACATGGAAAAGAGGTGGAGAGTGTAGATTAGAAAGTATTGCTTACTATGTGGGTTTTGTTATAGAGTCCTACTCCTTAAGATAAAAAAAGCATGTCTTTAAAGAGTTCCTCTGTTGGAGAAGATAAACACAACAACAACTTGGAAGGACGATTGCTTGCTGAAGCAGCTCGTACTTATCGTTATGTTAGATATAAGTTGCGAGATCTATCATATGTCCTTAAGCTGCCTATGATTGATTGCATTATTAGAGGTTCTATAAGTTCTCACTGAGGAAGGAGGTGTCTATGATTGATTGCAAGTTGTTTTTGTTTATTCTGCAATTTTTATTATAAATATATAATTAAAGCATTAGTGATTTGGGTTCTTAATATAAATATCATTGTTTTTCAATGTTGATAAGGTAGCTAATGAACCTAAGGACTTGATAAATGCAAACATATGTTTCCTGATTTCACAAGCGAAGCAAACAAAGTTCTTTTAACCAACTTTTTTTCCGATTAAAACATGGCTATATGATACCAATCTCTATTGTTCCTTCTTAACACTTTCTTGAGTTTATTCTTTGTGACATTTATGTAGCTGCTTATATTGCTAGTTTTGAGTTTTGAATGATTAAATGACATTGTTATTTCATTGCTCCAGTCTTATCCTTACCGCATTTGTGGGAACTTCGCTGGCCTTCGCATGTTTCTCAGCGGCAGCTTTAGTTGCCAGGCGTAGGGAGTATCTCTACATTGGTGGCTTGCTTTCTTCTGGGTTGTCTATTCTTATGTGGTTGCACTTTGCTTCATCTGTCTTTGGTGGTTCCACTGCACTATTTAAGTTTGAGGTAAGTGATTATGTTATTATTCTTGCTAGTGCACTGCTACGAACTTGGTAAACAAAATTGTATTATGATATATATTTTTTCCTATACGCATATGAATAAAAGACCATACCGGGTTATTGTTTGCTGCTTTGCAGTTGTATTTTGGGCTTCTGGTGTTTGTTGGCTATGTTGTAGTAGACACCCAAGAAATAATTGAAAGAGCTCATTTTGGGGATCTGGATTATGTGAAGCATGCATTGACCCTGTTCACTGATTTGGCTGCAATCTTTGTGCGTATTCTTGTTATAATGGTGAGTTTGGCTCAATTTTGCTTTTTTTTTAAGATATGTTTTCTTAGTTTGCATTGTTTTTGTTGCTCATGATGATTTGACATTGACAAAGTTTATATTTTCTTTTTACAGTTGAAGAATACATCCGAGAAAAATGAGAGGAAGAAGAAGAGGAGAGATTGATATTCTGACTAACCAGCTTGGGTTCTTTTCGTTTAGTAATATAGTTTGTGCAGAATAAACAACTTGTCTATAAAGTTTCTGTTTAAATTGTTTAGCATTGTTGTCTTCTGTTAAAATCGTGTAAAGTTGTTGGTTTTGAGATAGTTGATTGAATTTAGTTATTCCTTTTGTCCTCAAGTTATTCTGAGCCTATTAGGCTGTGATTGCTTGTCTTTCTACAACCAGCATTCACAGAATACATTAAAACATGTTTACTCATTCATTGGTGTATATGATCATTTGGTCAGATTGTTCGAATAATTAACCCTTAGTTGATGGACAATAGCTCATTGCTTTCCATTGGGGTCTGCAATAACAATGCCAACTCCATCTCCATAGGAGATCTTGATCCATCAAAAGTTCCAAAGTCTATTGTTTTAAATGTCGTCTGTAACTGTATTGTAGAAAAGGCGGAACCAACTGATAAAGAGAAACTAAAATCTGGGCAGTTATAAAATTGGTTGCTTATTAAAGATCTGGGCCATTCAATATTCAATCATTTATTTGAATGGACGGATCGATCATTTGTGCACCGTAAGGAAATTAGGCCATTTGTCAATGGAAAATGTCACCTTTTAATTATATATAAATCTATTTGGAATCTCTAATTATAAAAAATGGAAGATGCTGATATCAGAGTGGGTATGGGTTGAGTCAGATACCCAAGCTAGAAATATTTAAGTGGTTAAAGAAATAGGTTCATAAAGAAAAATATAACTAGTAGACAAAGGGATCGATAAATCTTGTATTTTAATGAAAAAAGGAAAAGAAAGACAGAAACAAAAGGGAGGGACACTATTCCCAAACGTATCTAGACTAACTATCCTAGTAATTTGATTGGATTAGCACATGGAGTGATGGAAATAAGGTATGCAATTGCATGCCAACATAATATTGTTTGCAATTTGCAGCACCTGCTTCAATTATTATACCAAGGAAAATTTCGTCTATTAATATAAACATACCAACTCCCATAAAAAGGAAAAGAATTATTAATAGTTGAATGGAAAACCAAATAATAACGTTCTACCCCTTCTCTATTTGTTTTCAAGCGAAATAAAATTATGTATATACCAATAGACCCAAAAAAAAAAGGTTATGTAAGCCATGATACACACCACTCAACTTTCATTATTAGCCCAACTATTTTTGTGGCTACCGTATGATTAATTTTTGTTGAAAAAAGAAATTATATTCCCTGTTAAAAATTAAACCCATTGCGAGGAAATAAGCTTAAGAGGAAAATGAAGTATATTACTTGTTAAAACAATATTGGGATCTGAAACAAAGATTAACCAAAAAAATAGAAAAACAAACAATTGGAGAAAAAAAAACGAAAATTGGTTACCGTTCTTCGCTTTCTGCAGTTTTGATTAAACTGTTTTCACAATCAAATGCAAACGAAAATAGAGAAGAATAAGTGAAGAATAACACCAAGAATTTACGTGTTCGGTCTCGATTGATGAGACCTACGTCACGGGCAAGCAAGCAAGACAATTCACTATGAATCTTTGAATTTACAAGACTAAAGCCTCTTCAAGATTGTTCTCCGATTATCTATCAATATTGAAACTCAGCAGTACTAGTCTTCATCACAATCTCTCTTTCTTTTCCCTTAAGCTCTCTCTCTCTCTCTGAATTTCTATGAATCATGAATTGCTTATATATCTCTTAGTTTTTCAGCTCTTGCTATTATAACCACAACATTTTTTCAGCTGCTACAATATTACAGTTTTATTTATAGTATACACAAACAAACTAACTCTAACCACCTATCATAACTAACTTGGCCAAAAGTAGTTATAACAACCACTAAAGCTTAACCAACTTTAGTTAGATGATTTGAGACACACATTCACAATTCTCCACCTTGACTCAATATCAGAATAATTCAATCTTTGATTTTGCTGTCATTGCTTCATCTTTACTCTTTGTTGAAGCCAACTATGTCCAAGCAATGCTTGAACTTAGCTTGTGAAAGTGATTTGGTGAATGCATCAGCTGGGTTGTCCTCGGTTGCAATCTTCTCAACTGAAACCTGCTTTGAATCGATCACATCTCTTATAAAGTGATACTTAACATCAATATGTTTAGACTTATTATGATACACTTGATGCTTGGATAAACGTATAACACTTTGACTATCACAATAAATTGAAAAACAATTCTGATTTATTCCTAGTTCACCAATAATTCCTTTCATCCATAAAGCTTCTTTAACACTTTTAGTAAGCGCAATGAATTCAGCTTGAGTTGTAGAAAGTGCTACCACCGACTATGTAATTGCTCTCCAACTTACAACAGTCTCATATAGAGTGAAAACATAACCAGAAATTGATTTTCTAGTGTCCATGTTTCGAGCATAATCGAGTCCACATATCCTTTTATTGGTTCCTTGTAATGATAAGTCTTTTTGAATTTTAAACCTGTCGTTAGTGAGCCATTTAAGTACCTCATAATCCACTTAAGTGCTGACCAATGCAGTGTTCCTGGATTTGTCATAAATCTGCTAACAACATTCACAACATACGTCAAATCTGGACTGCTACATATCCTTCCATACATTATGCTGCCAACTCCACTAGCATAAGGAATGGTACTCATTCTTTGTCTTTCCTCTTCAGTCTTAGGTGAGTCTTGCATAGACAATTTGTAATTTTGTCCCAGAGGAGTAGTAACTTGTTTTGCCTCATGCATTCTATATTTAGTGACAACTTTCTTCAAGTAGGCAGTTTGAGAAAGAAATAGTTCCCCCTTCATTTTGTTTCTTTTTATATCCATTCCTAATATCCTTTTGGCCTCTCCAAGTTCTTTCATCTCAAACTCATTTCTAAGATCAGCTTTGAGCCTTTTAATATGGTCTTTACTTCAGCTTGCAAGAAGAATATCATCCACATAGAATAATAGGTAAATTGGAGAACATTCTTGACTTTTATGAAAAACTGGAGAATGTTCTTGAGCTGGAGAATGTTCTTGAGTTTCCTTTTTCAGAATGTAAACGCAGCTGTCAAAACTACATATTTGGAAACCAGCTCTTATCATGAAATCATCAAACTTCATGTACCATTGCCTAGAACTTTGCTTTAGGCCATACAATGATTTTTTTAAGAAGACAAACTTTGTTTCTGCCTTTAGCAAATCCTTCAGGTTGTTGCATATAAATGGTTTCTTCCAGATCACCATGTAGAAATGTTGTTTTGACATCCAACTGCTCTAATTCCAAGTCTTGTTGAGTTACAATTGAAAGTAGAATTCTGATTGAACAATGTTTTACAACAGGTGCAAATACTTCATTGAAATAAATTCCTTCAAGCTGCGAAAATCCCTTTGTAACTAATCTTGCTTTGAACCTTATCTTCTCTTTACCTTGAATGTCTTCCTTTCTCTTGAACACCCATTGTGATCCAATTACCTTTTGACTCTTAGGAATGTCAACCAAAATCCAGGTTTGATTCTTTTCTAATGATTGTATTTCTTCATTCATAGCTGTCATCCAAGCTTCTTTGTCCTCACTATTAATGGCTTCCTTGTAGTTGTTTGGTTCATCTCTTTGAAGATCTTCAGCAACACTTAAAGCATAACAAATTAAATCCGCTTCACCATATCTGGTTGGAGGCTTGATAACCCTTCTTTCTCTATCCCTTACCAAGTTGTAATTTGCCAAATTTGTTTCTGTTGCAGCATTATCATTAAGTGATGTATCAATTATGTCTTCATGATTAACTCCTTGATCTTCAGGTGGCTCCACCTCAATCTGAACACTCTTATCATTGCTGTTTGAAGCACTATTAAATGAAGATCGTTCTTTGTTTCTTCAATGTTCTTCATTTATGTAGTTCTAAAATGAAGATCGTTCTTTGTTTATGCAATGTTCTTCATTTCTGCAGTTCTAAAATGAAGATTGTTCTTCATTTCTGCAGAACTGAAACGAAGAATGATTTTTGTCAATCATTGGCATTCTTGTTTCATCAAACACTACATCTCTTGATATGATGCACTTGGGATCTCTTGATATGATGCACTTGGGAACACCTTGGCCAATTCTCCACAACTTGTAACCTTTTATTCCTTTAGGATAACTAATGAAAACATATTTAATTGCTCTAGGATCCAATTTATCTCGCCTTGTGTGAGCAAATGCTAAAGAACCAAATATCTTCAGATTTGAGTAGTCAGCTGGTTTTCCATTCCACATCTCAATTGGTGTCTTAAATCCAATAGCTGATGAAGGACATCTATTTATCAAATACACTGCTGTAACTGCAGCTTCTCCCCAGAATGTTTTAGGCAGCCCTGCACTCAAGATCATACATCTGACTCTTTACAAGATTATTTTATTCATTCTTTCAGCAATGCCATTTTGTTGATGGGTGTCTGCAACTGTTCGATGTCTTTGAATACCTAAGTCCCTGCAATACTTATTAAACTATTTTGAAAGATACTCCAAACCATTGTCAGTTCTTAAACATTTCAGCTTAGTTTCTTTTTGAGTTCCAATTTGCATATGCCATTCTTTAAATTTCATAAAAGTGTCACTTTTATTTTTAATGACATAGATCCATACTTTCCTAGAATAATCATCAATTATGGTTAAGAAGTAAGAACAACCAGCATGAGTTTTTGTCCTTGAAGGACCCCACAAATTAGAATGAGCATATTCAAAAGGTCTAGAGGTGTTGTGTTAGCCAACACCAAAACTGCCCCTCTTAGACTTTCCTAGAATACAATGATCACAAAATTCTAATTTTTCAATTTTGTCACCATTAAGCAAATTCTGTTTTGATAGCTCAATTAAGCCTCTTTCACTTACATGTCCTAACCTCATATGTCATATTCTAGAAGACGAATGCAAATTAGAGCTATCAACTGAAGCTTGTGCAATTATAGTAGAACCTTCTAAAATATACAAGTCATTTCTTTAGTGCCTTTAACAATGATATCATCTTTATTAATAATAGTCATGATACCATTTTTTATGTTTGTGGAATATCCTAAAATGTCAAACATACCAATAGAAATTAAAATTCTTTTTAATTCAGGCATGTACCTTACATCATTGAGCAATAACTCATTGTCATTGAACATTTTGAATCTGATTGTTCCTTTTCCTTAGACTTTACATGTTTTGTTGTTGCCAAGAAGAACGACTCCACCATCACGAAGGTCTATTGATTCAAAATAATACTTTCTTGGACACATGTGGAAAGTACAACCTGAGTCTAATACCCAGTTATTTTCACCTTCAGAATTTGAAATCATCAACACCTCTGCAGATTCATAACCAGCATCAACAAGTGCAACATTTCCCGAATCTTGAGAGTTTCTTGATTCATTTCTTTCTGGGAAATCTTTCTTGAAATGTCCCTTCTTGTGACAATGAAAGCATTTATACTTCCCTTCAGGTTTTGACTTTGAATTGGACCTTTGTTTATTTCCATTTGATCATTTCCTTTCAATTCTTCCTCTGGTCACATTCGGAATTTCAGCATGATTATCATTCTTGAACTTAATTCTTTTATAGTTTTCCTTTGTCTGGATGGATGTATGAACTTCTTCAAGAGTAATTGTTTGTTCTCTTCCAAACATTATAGCATCCTTGAAATGTTCATATGAACTTGGCAGGGCTCTAAGCAATGTCAGAGCTTTGTCTTCATCATCTAGCTTGACTTCTAAATTTTCTAAATCATCAAGAATCTTGTTAAAATCAGCAAGTTTCATTGTAACTGGTTTATCTTCATCCATTTTAAAAGAGAACAATTGTTGTTTTAAGAAGAGTCTATTTGAAACTGATTTAGTCATGTAGAGAGATTCAAGTTTAAGCCATAAGGTTGCTGCAGTTGGTTCTCTTGCAACTTCCCTCAAAGCTTTGTCTCCAAGACACAAAATGATAGTGCTCTTTACTTTTTCAACCAGTTCTTCATTTTCTCATGCAATCATTGTTGCAGGTAGAGTCGATTCACCCTCAACGCATTCACCAAGCCTTGCTGTACCAAAACAACATGCATCTTTATCTTCCATAAACCAAAATCATTTAATCCATTGAATTTTTCAATGTCAAATTTTGTGGTTCCAACCATTGTTGCTCCCTTCCCACAGACGGCGTCAATTGTTAAAACAATATTGGGATCTGCAACAAAGATTAACCAACAAAACAGAAAAACAAACAATTGCAGAAGAAAAAAAACGAAAACGAAAACTGATTATCGTTCTTCGTTTTCTGCAGTTTTGATTAAACTGTTTTCACAATCAAATGCAAATGAAAATAAAGAATGATAGGAGAAGAATAACACCAAGAATTTACGTGTTCGGTCTCAATTGACGAAACCTACGTAACGGGCAAGCAAGCAAAACAATTCACTATGAATCTTTGAATTTACAAGACTAAAGCCTCATCAAGATTGTTCTTCTAGTATCTATCGATATTGAAACTCAGCAATACTAGTCTTCATCACAATCTCTCTTTCTTTTCCCTTAATCTCTCTTTCTCTAAATTCCTAGAAATCATGAATTGTTTATATCTCTCTTAGTTTTTCAGCTGCTACAATATTACAGTTTTATTTATAGTATACACAAGCAAACTAACTATAATCACCTATCATAACTAAGTTGGCCAAAGGTAGTTATAACAACCACTAAAACTTAACCAACTTTAGTTAAATAATTTGAGACACACATTCACATAACTAGATAGTAACTATTGTGTCTTTATGCTAAAAAATAAAATAAAATAAAATAAAAACTATTGTGCATTTCAGAGAGAGTCATAGATTCCAAGGTTGAGTATGAGATTGGATGTGAAATGATTCAAGCTTATGTGAGTTGGTAGCGTGTTATCCTAATTATTATAAAATTTAAAACAAAATAGCTAGGTCCTGATCTAAAAACATCATCAGATGTTGTGTATAGTAGTAAAAAAGGAAAATTCAATGCTTCATCCTTAAGGAATCATATGAGACAAGAAGAAAGCCGAAGAATTAATACTCGTAAATGACATATTTTAATTACTATTTGGTAATCCAAGTCCATGTCAAAGACTGGGTATACGACGGATTTTCCGTTTCCAATTTATTTTTGGTACAAAGTTTATTTATTGCTTTGAAAAAGTATATCAGCGCAACTACTATATAAGGGATTTTGACATGAATATTCTTTTTTTTTTCTTTTTTAATTCTAAAATGTCCTATGTTGAAAAAAATTTATAGAATTGTCTTACTTTTTGTCTAGTTGTTGATCGCAATCTAGAAATGCTGACTATCTGAAATTTTTTTTTTCATCCTCAACACAAGGTCGCATCCTCAGGATGCGACCATCTACTATATATATTTTTTTTGCCATTTTATTAATTTTGTTAATTATTATTTAATAAATTATAAATAATTAAAATATTTAAAAATTCAAAAAAATATTAATACAATAAAAATATATTAATAAATAATAATAATTTTAATAATGTTTTAAATTTTAATAAAAATAATAATAGTAATAATAATAATAAAGTAAATTATATTAATAAAATAAAATTAATTAAATTGAACCAATAAAACACGTTAAATTAAAGAAAAAATACTAAAGAAAAAAATATATCAAATTTATATTTTATCATTATTATTATTATTATTATTATTATTATTATTATTATTTATTAGATAAGAAAAATAGGAGGAGGTTGTTATAATAATTTGCCAAAACAAAAAATAGGAGGATGTTGTTATAAGAATGTGTCAAAATAAATAACGTGTTCCTTATATTTTGCCGATAAAATAATTTCTTAACAACCTCTTGTTTAACTGCATTTTTTTCTCCAATATAATGTGTTTTATTTTATTTTATTAATAGTATTTTGATTTTTTAATTATTTTTAATTTATTAAATAATCAATAACTCAATTGTTAACAAAAATAATATTAAGTGTTAATTTACCAGCAAAATAGCATATTATGTCGGGTATCTGGTTATACTAAGAAACATTGTTCAAGCTGGTACATCTAGATGTATTTTTTTCTTTTGATTTAATGCAATTTTATTTTAATGTATTAATATAATTTTCTTATTATTATTATTATTATTATTATTAAAATTATTATTATTATTTTTCTTTTTTTTTAATGTACTTTTTCTTTTATTTTATTAATAGAATTTTCTTTTTATTATTATTATTATTTTTCTTTTTATTATTATAATTATTAAAAGTTATATAATATTATTAAATTTATTATTATTATTTATAATAGTATTTTGAATTTTTAAATATTTTAATTATTTTTAAATTATTTAATAATAATAAATATAATTTACCCAATAACAACTGAGGCTAAAAAGTAAGACATTTTTATATTTTCTTAAAAGTGGGGCATTTTGAGATTATAATTTAAAAAAGAGGATATTTCCATCAAAATCCCACTATATAAAGAGTATATCTGCCTAAAGAAGAAAAAAAAATTAATTCATTTTTATCCTTTATTTTTTATAAATAATAAACATTAGTATTTTTTATCGTAATTTTTAAAAGAGTTGTAAGATTATTATCTATTGAGGTATAATAATAAATTAGTTATAAAATCAAATGTACAAATTTAATAATAACAAGATAAAAAAATAATTCTGGTAAATATTTTTATTTTGAAAATTTTATTATTTATTTCAAAGCATCTAATAAGAGTTTTTTCAAGTGTAATTTTATTATTTGACTAAACAATTTTTTTTTTAAAGAAGATAATAGTAGATATATATTGACAATTGTTAAAATATATTTCAATTATTAGATGTTAATATAACTTTTACTGTAATTGTGAAAATGAATAAAATACATTACAAAAATTAATAAAAGACTACAATAAATATTAAATAAAAAAATAATGAGTAAAATTATATTTAAACTTTTAAAAAAAATTAATATTTTTAGTGAATTTTTAATGTAATAAAAAATTATTAAAAAATAAAATTATATTAATTAAAGGGTGTAATTTTTTTTACATGATTAAATTAAATACAATTAAATTAGTTGAGGTGTGTTTATATAGTCTTCTGTACCACCAAATATAACTTTGACCAAACAAAACTTAAATTTCCAACAATATAAGTCAGACATTGTAACTACTCCATCAAGATTAAAATATGACCCAATATAACTGAATGCACACTAATTAAAAATAATTATTTAATCTATATTATCCTTATGTAATTTTTTTTACATATGCATCGCATCACATTTTATAATGTATCTATTTTAAAAATTAATGTAACAAAAAAAGCATAAAAAGTGACTTTATGATAGAACATGATTAGATATGTGTAAGAGTGTAATTATCGGTGCATTGCAATTAATTAATCTTTCCATATATTAGTTAAATTTATTTAAATTTTTATTGTAATTAAAATAATTTTTTGTAGATAAATGATTTTTTTTAATAAAAATAGACAAATATTAATTTTTAGTATATCAAAGTGAGATGAATATTCTCATGTGTAATTTATACATAAAGAGATAATTTAGAAGAAATTCATTTACTTTTCTCTATCTTTAAATGGTATCGGATCACTCGCCTGTAAACTATACATGAAGGAATTCATTTTCCATGTTAGTTGTTAGAGTTCAAACATTAAATTTTATTCTCAAACTCTTTCAAGTGTTTGGACTTAAACTATTTAACCTACGCATTGCTGCTAGAGATATTGTAGTCAAAATAATAATTACATCCTTCAAACTATTTTTCATTTAATTTTTATGAAAGCTTTGTTCACTAAAATAATAATTTTTAAATATTTATATTATACTAGACACGACTCTTATTTTTATATTTGACTATGGACTACGAAATTATTTCATTGTAACGAGGGGCACGATGCCTTGGATTTTATTTTCAAAGAGGGCTGCGACAAAATTGAGATATATATATATATATTTTTTTTTTTTTTAAAAACTAATCAATAAAATATTCTATTTTTTCATTAGCATCTCTATCTTGTCGTTGAATAGATGTGTCAAAATAAATAATATGTTACATTATTTTAATAATTTTTTATTGTGCAGATAAATATATACTATTTTAACAATTCCTTTTATTAACGGATAAACTAGCAACATAATTTTATTTTACTAACATCTGACTTCTATTTTTTCTCTGAATCTAATAAAAAAAAGTAAATCATAAAAATAAAATCAAACAAAATACATTAAATGGAAGAAAAATATATATTAAATTGAACCCAAAAAAATATGAAATTTAAATTAATGTTGCCCACTTAAATGTCATCCAATTCGATCTTCATGTACCTATCTTGCATTGTTATCATATTCTTGGATGACAATCTAAACGTGAAATGGGAAGACATCATTAATTTAAATTTCATGTATTTTTTTCTCTTCGTTTTGATGTTTTTTTTTTGTCTTCAATTGAATGTATTTTGTTTGATTTTACTAATATAATTTACTTTTTTTTTTTAACTTTTTTTATTAAATTCGGAGAAAAAATATGAGGAAATTGTTAACAAAATAGAATTAAATTGCTAGTTTATATGTAAAATGCAAAATATGAGAGAGTTGTTAAAATAATATAGATTCATAGGCAGGATAGAAGGGGGTTGTTAAAGTAATATAACACATTATTTTAACAACTTCCTTTTATTAACGGATAAACTAGCAACTTAATTCTATTTTATTAACAACTGACTTCTATTTTTTCTCTGAATCTAATAAACAAATAAACAAAAAAGTAAATCATATAAATAAAATCAAACAAAATAATTAAATAGAAGAAAAATATATATTAAATTGAACCCAAAAAAATATGAAATTTAAATTAATGTTACCCACTTAAATGCCATCCAATTCGATCTTCATGTACCTATCTACATTGTTATCATATTGTTGGAGGACAACCTGAACGTGGAATGGAAAGACATCATTAATTTAAATTTCATGTATTTTTTTCTCTTCGTTTTGATGTATTTTTTTTTTCTTCAATTCAATGTATTTTATTTGATTTTATTAATATAATTTACTTTTTTTTTACTTTTTATTTATTAAATTCAGAGAAAAAATATGAGGAAATTGTTAACAAAATAGAATTAAGTTACTAGTTTATCTGCAAAATGCAAAATATGAGAGAGTTGTTAAAATAATATAAATTCATATGCAGGACAGAAGGTAGTTGTTAAAGTAATATAACATATTACTTATTTTGGCACATTTATTCAGTTGCATCGTTGATACTTTTTTTCTATATATATATATTTTGTATGATTTTATTAATATAATTTTGTTTTTTTAAATATTTTATTTATTAAATTAACAATTATTCTTTTATAAACATAAAAAATAAAATAAAAATTAAAGGTAATAGATTGTCGAGATGCGACATCTCGAATGTAAAAAAAAGACTATGGCAATTTAGTATATACTTTTTAATATAAATCCACAAAATTGACAAAAGGGGGAATGTGGTTTTATATATAGAGAGAGAATAAAAATATAAATTTATTTGATAAAATTTACTTTATATTAAAGATGATAATTAATTTTATGAGTTTTGTTTAAAAATTTTTTGTAAAAAAAAGGATAACATTATTAACATTTTAAAACATAAAAGATCAAATTATTTACTTAAAATTAAATAAAGATACAATTTGAAAAAAAAAAAGACTAAAATGTTATCTGAAACTAAGTTAAAAGAGCACATAAACAATTACATATATATATATATATATATTCGAAGTAGAAGGTCCAGGATGCGCCCATTTATAATTTTTTATTTTTTATCTTTTAACTATTATACGTTAAGAGGTTATAGATGACCACATCTTTGGAATGAGAATATATTGGTGAGTTTTTTTTTAAAAGGATATATATAAAAAAAAAAAATGGAGAATGTTTGGGCATAATATTTATTTGATTACACATATAAACCAAAAAAAAAAGTTAAAAGAAAAATATTAAATGATAAGACTAAATTATTTTTTGTATTTGTTTGAGTGTGTTTGAAAAATTTTGTACTTTGGTGAATAGAAAAGTTATATTATGCTTTTATATCTTAGTTGAAATGACAATATATCGATATTATTTTATTGAAGATCATATTTTTGTTTCGAATCTCGAATTTTACAATCGAATGTAAGTTATTGATGATATATTTATCATCTCATTTATAGAAAAAAAAATACTCCTTGATTTATCAATAATAAGAAATTGAAGTATATCAATTCTGTTTTGCTTTTTTTTATTTATTTATAAATGTAGTACATCAATTTTTTTTTGAAAAGGCTCATGATTCTACACAATCGAGTTAGTTTCTAAATAAATGTAGAAAATGGACAATTGAGTGTATATGTTTGCAAATGCTTCTCATTTAGTGAATGGTAGTCTAAAAAAATAATTCAGTATCGAAAGGAGATTCAAATAAGGTGATCTTTTTACACCGTTCTTGTTTTTTATAGTGGTTGAAGACTTGAACTCTAGATACTAAGTTATTCAGGTTGGTCACCACTCTAATTTTTGTATTTATGATATTCAGTTTGTAGACGATAGGCTTACTATTGGACGCTAAAAATTATCTTTCATCAAAACATGTTAATGGGGTGAATGCTAATAGTTTGTGGATGGAAGAATCAATCTAACTGACCAACTCACTATGCTACGTTAGTGCCAATTCTTTAGCGAATTAAGCTGAACAAACAAACTTGAATAATAAAGTTCAAAATTCAACTTGTTCCAATATTGTTTTTGTGATATTATAATAAGGTTTTTAAATTATCACATAAGAAATTGAGAATGAATGTTTTTATTTTTTTCACACATTAAGAATGAAGGTTGAAATGGCTATTTCATCTACAAAATAAAGGGCTATAATTGACCTGACTGAATTTACAGGGTCTGGTTGCAAGATCTGTCAAGTTGGTGAGGTGTGAATTCCTAAATTAATATTGCTGAAAGACTTTTTAAAAATAAAATAAAGGTTATCAATAATGCAAGACATGTTCTTTGGAATAACAGAACCATTGGATTTGTCTTTGTTTTAGGCTTGTTGGCTGTTG
>NC_021166.2:11699583-11735047 GCF_000331145.2 Cicer arietinum
GTGTGGGTTCTATTACTATATAATATCAAATGGTTATAATGGGTAGAAAGTGGCCATTCTTTGATAGAAAAAGGCAAATAATCTAGTGGCTGCAACTCAATCAAGCTGACCTAATGCTACATTTTCATAGACGGGTTGGACCATTTTTCTTTAGTGACACAGATTACATAGACTCCATCTTCCATAGACCATAACCCTTTTTCCAATATATGATTAAAGGGAAAAATAATACACTAAAAGATAAGGAAAATCACAAGGCACCAAATTAGTCAAATTCATGAGATACCCACTATGTATCATGGACGCACTATTTGTCATTTTATCTTCCTAGATTTTGAACAATTACATTTATTTATGTATGTTTTAGAATATTAAATTTTTATTGTTTATGAGTTTTACTGTTGTTTTTTTTTTACAAAAAAAATTAATAGCCAAACTCACATACTATATTTAGAAAAAAAATTATTTAAACTCGTATCTCAACAAATTAAATATAGCTATATTCTTGTATCATCTAACGTGTAATTAATATTTATGATTTTTTTTTTAATTTTAATTATCTGATTCTTTGAAAAATAATACTCTAATAATTTATACTTGGGAACGAAGAGTAGGTGAAATTTAAAATAAAATAAAAAATTATTCTAACTAAGACTCAAATAAATTCCCTTAAATAATTTATCTTAAACTAAACTTCATCACCGATTTAAACTAAATTACTTGATTAATAATTATGAAATTCAATATTGCTTTCTAAGGCTTTTATTGTTTTTTTGTTTGTTAGTGGAGTTTCAAATCCATTTTTTACAAAGAGTACCAAGTCTTTAATAACTTAAACCTCGGGCTTTGAATTATTGAGTGCGAAATTTATGTGGTTTATGTCACAAGCCTCCTTAATCACCGTTGGTTTGAAATCAAATGAAAGACATAACAAAAGCAAAAGCATATTCTAATGGTGGGACCCTGATCAACCGCCCTGGCTTAATCAACGGTATTGATTATATTTGTGACGACAAATAGTCATAAGGTAATGTTACCCTATGTTTATTCCTTTTAACCCATAAAGATCCACTATAATTAATCAACATCACGTCGTCACGCACAAGAGAGAATATAAAATATAAATAAATTCTAATTATCCATTTATCATGTCATAAAAAAAGTATACCAGGAAGAAAATTAGGGACGGCGGAAAATTTTATTTCTTTTAAACTTCTTTATTATTATTATTAATTTTATTTTTGTGTCTGAAGTTGTTGGGGTTAGTAAAAAAAAAAGTTGTGGGGTTCATTAATATTTTTCACTGTTTACCAAAGACAGCACGGCGAAGATGGGTCATGGGGTAGCCTTAAATTTGTGTTTGATGAGGATTTGAAAAATTATAAGCAAGGCATTCAAAAGTCATTCAAAAGTCTACGGTCAAACCGGATTTGTGCAACAAAATATTGAGATTCATCTCCTATAGGCCTCTCTTATGACTTTACTTATGTATGTAAAAAAGTTTGAGTTTAATTTTCATGTAAAAATGTTACACTTAGTTCTAGGATTGACTCTCAATATATAGAGAAGTCTAAAACGATTGAGACGTTGTAAAGTCTTTGAACAAAAAGTACAAAAAGTTTAATAGTAGTATTTTAGTAGAATTATTAAAAAAAAAAATTTAGACGATTTTCAAATATAAAATCATTTATACAAAAAATAATATAGTCAAATAATAATATTATTTTTCATAAAATTATTTTTTGAAATTCGTATATTATTCTTTTTCAATTAATAATATAGTCAATGGATTTTCATAAAAAATATAGTCAATTGATTTGATACTTGTTGTTAAGACAATATTAATTTTAAATACATATTTATTAGTTTTATTTATAAAAAATATTAAAATATGAGATCTTTTGATTTAGTTAAAAAAATTTAGGCATTTGTATAAGTATAAAAATTCTTTTTTTACAAGTTTAAAGTGATTAATTCAATCACCTTAACTTTTGATCGATTCTACCTAATTCATTACAATCAACTATTTGTGTGACTTTTTTTTAATAATTATGATAAAAATTAAATATTTTTAATAGTTTTACAGTTATAATTAAATTAAATTCAAAAAATATTATAGAGAAGTTTAATCAAACTTTCCTATTTAAATATGTCATAATGTTTTTCTCTTGGTATACATACACAAAAAATAACCATTTGTATTAAATTATTTTACATTACTAATTCATATAAAAATTAATTTTTTTTCTTAAAATGAAAGCTACAGTTTTTATAAATTAAGATACATTAATTAAGAATATTTTTTTTGGTCTCAAATTTAAGAATACATTTGAAACAAATAGTTTATAAGATACTACAAGTTTTTTTAGTTCATAAGATACTACAAATTATTGTATAACTTATTATGTCTACTCTAAAAATTATCCTCATAAATATCCTATTAAGTATTTACTTCATTTTTGGTACAAATTAAGTATTAGCATTTACTAGTTGTATAACATTATACATGGTTTCTGTTTTTCTTTTTTGGACATCGTACATAATTTCTTAAAATGTACATATTGTAGATTGTAGATGACACACTTGTTTATTTTTTAAATCAATAATTATTGTGAAACTTAATATCTCAAGTTGATGAGAACTAATTAGAGTCAAATCCATTGTATTGGATTAATCCAATACCATTTGATTTAATTAAAAGAGATTTGAATAATTTCATTCAAATATTATTAACGCGAATTCATCTACTTTTTATGTTACACAATTATTGTCACATTTGTTTGTTTTAAATAGATTAAGAAAAAATTCATAAATATAATTAAATTATTATTATTATTAGATATTGGTGTATTCATGGGTATCATAAATAAAAAGTGAGACATAATAATATAAAAGTGATGCACATAATAATATTAAGATTTGATTGCAATTTTGATCCTTCTATTATTATCAATTTATGGAATTAGTCATCCTATTTTAAAATCGATAATTTTTATCATTCTCTCATATTTTTGAAGAAAAAAAATTAACGATTTGATATATTTTTAATAATGTGACATACAATTATATGATATAGAACAATAAAGATGTATTAATTATTTACATATCATTAATTAAATTAAAAATACGAAATCATTTGAAGTTAAAAGCTAAATTTTTACGATATTTTATTTAAATTTTATGAATGTTAATCATTGTACATGATCATATTATATATCATGTTATTTAAAGAATTATATGTCACCATTTTTTAATTAAAAGATAAAAGAAATGAACTAAAACTGTCGACTTTAAAAATAAAGTCACCAATAATATTAATTAATAATAATAATAATAAGTAGTATTACATTAAAAATATACATTTTGGAACAACTTTTTTGCAATTATTATATAGAGTAAGTATTTGATTTATTTTTTATATGGTAAGCTCAAAATGTTAAATTTTAATTATTCAAAAGAGTTTAAAATTTGAGTTCAACAAAAAGGAAACTGATATATCTCAAATAACAAGCATAAATAAATAAAATGAAAGGGTTTGGGAGGAGTGGGTGAAAAGAAAAAAAAAAAAAAAGCTGAAAATTTACTTCTTGTACAATACAACTAAGAGGTCACATACACAAACACAGAGACCTTCCTTTCTCATTCTCTCTCTTTCCATTGCACCTTCTTTTCTCTGTCATTTTTCAGATTCCTCCAATGCTCTTTTCTCTTCCATTCAATTACACAGATTCTCACCTACAATACCCACTTATCAATTTCTCTAATTCTATTTCATTTGTGTGGCTATTTATGTTTAAAAAAATACACTTTTAAGGACTATTGAACATAAACTTCTTCTGGGTTTATTTTATTTTTTTTATATTTTTTTGTAAACTTTTTTTTCTGGGTTTGCTGCAGAATTAAACCTTCAATACCCACTATTACTATACGCCGCAAATTAGGCTTAAAAACAACTTTTATATTTTTCAGAATTTTTGTTTTGTTTAATTGAACTATAAATTATTTTCTCTTGTTTTATTTTTTTGCAATTTTTTTGGCTTTTTATTTTGCCCTTTCGTTTGAGGAAAACGATTTGAGAGATGGGAAAACAAGGGCCTTGCTATCACTGTGGAGTTACAAGTGAGTTCTTGTTTCTCCAATATACAATTTTTATTTTTATTTTCTGTTTTTTTTAGAGTTATTGACCTTTTTTTTAAAAAAAATAATTTTTTTGCATCTTTTAATTCAAATTGTGTTCTTCAATCCTGGTACTGATTGTAATTTTGATATAATAGAGATGTGTGTTATGGGAAAAGTTGTTTGCGAATATAAAAAAATAAGAGATTTTGTTGTAATGTTCTGATTGTGTTGAGTATTTGGAATTGGAAGATATTGCAAACTCTATTGATTTCTTCTTTTGATGTGTTTTGTGTCACTCATTTGTTGTGTCTTTGTTTTTCTTGACTGTGTTTGAATCGTGAGAAAATGTAATTGGTGTAAAATTAAGCTTGGAATCTATTGACTGTTGGAAGTGAATTGTTACTACATAGCTAGAAAATCTATTGCTGTTTATCAAAATGAGTCAACTTACAGTTCACTTATTTCACATTTGAATAATGTGAGCATAAGAAATGAGAGAAAAGGAATGGAGGATATTGTGCATTTGTTGTGAAATGTCTATGGTTTAATCGACTCATTTGTTTTAAAAGGATTAAACCAAGTTGTTTTGTTGGTACTTTGTCTATGCTGCAAATTCTTTATCCTATCTTAGGATATTAGTCCTGGCATTGCACTGCCTTCGTCCTTTGGATTTGTGTTACTACTCTTCCTTCTAACCGAAAAATTAAAAATCTATTGTCATGAATGATTATCCTTTATCACATTTTGAAGTTTTTTCAATTTGATTTTGGAACATCGATGTTTTTTTTCGTGCTGATCACCTCAGTAGAACTAATCCTGCAACTTAAACATTAGAATGTTCATTGTTTTTCTGATAAATTTGTAAATGGTTTCCAAATGTCGAAGTCATTGCTGTTGGGATGACTTCAAAATGTAGTGCATATACCCGAGAACAATGGTTGTAGTCCCGGGAAATTAAATGTTTTTTTAGATGCCTTAACATTGACGATGTGATACTCAGCAGATAAATGTTAATCCAGTTGGTTCTAATCCAAGCATTGTCTTCCTTATGATCATGAATACCAATAGACGACACTATCTAAACCTTAATATGCTTGCTGAGTTCACTTTTGTAGTATATCTAGGAAATATGAACATGTGATTGTTAATTGTTTATCAACTGGAGATAATCTCTTTTCTTATTTATAAGAGGGTTGTTACATTTTATAGATTTTCTAACGAATAATCCTTGCAATAGGCACACCACTTTGGCGTAATGGGCCACCTGAGAAGCCAATTTTGTGCAATGCATGTGGATCTCGATGGAGGACAAAGGGAACACTTGTGAATTATACCCCTTTACATGCTCGTTCAGAACCTCTTAATCATGAGGATCAAAGAGTTTCGAGGTTAAAGATCGTATCGTTAAATAAGAACAAAGATGTGAAATTGGTTAAGCGAAAGCAGAACCACGACAATGCTGCATCTGGAGAGCTCACCCCTGAATATGATCAAGGATTCCAAAAGGCTGTGGATGAGGATACAAGCAATAGATCAAGTTCAGGGTCAGCCATCTCTAATTCAGAAAGCTGTGTTCAATTCGGTGGCGCAGATGCTAGTGATTTGACAGGTTGGACAATTATTGTTTGCTGATTTCAATGAGTTTTTTTCTTCATAACCAATCATAGCAGCATTGTCCTTTCAGTTGAAATAGTATATAGATGTTGATGATATCCTGATTTTATTTGAGCATAATCAAGAAGTGGATAATAAAATTATGGCAAAAGGAAAAAGAAAATTTGTGGAACTGCAAATCAACATATAAGGCCTTTGTTTTCCTAAAGAATGACAAGTTATTCTTGCTTCAAATTTCAAGCTGTGCATTATACATTCAAATTTCTATTTTGCTTAAACGAATTCAAGAATTGGTTTAAAGTATTTTCTAAATGATGGTCTAGTTGTGTCTCAAAACAATTGCAACGGAAAGTTTTACAATTAGATATAACTCATCAACTATATGTTACAGGAGTATATACATATATCTTCTCTTGAAGATGCTTTTTTCTGAGTAAAATGTGAAGTTTTGCATATATGACGTCACTGTGATTAATTTAGGTCCTTCTCAGTCAGTGGTCTGGGATACTGTGGTGCCTTCCAAAAAGAGGACGTGTGCAGGTCGTATGAAGAATTCTTCTGTTGAGAAGCTCACAAAAGACTTGTGTACTATTCTTCATGAACAACAACAGTCTTGTTTTTCTGCTTCTTCAGAAGAGGATCTTCTTTATGAAAGTGAAACGCCGATGGTCTCTGTTGAGATAGGACATGGAAGCATGCTCATTAGGCATCCAAGCTCTATAGCTCGTGACGAAGAGTCTGAGGCTAGCTCTCTTTCGGTTGATAATAAACAATGCCTACTCAATGAGGCGTATTCATGTTATGGTTCGATTCCCATGTTCAGTGATTGTGGTGGCATGAATTTCTCTTCTCAGGGAGTTGGAAAGGTCAGGAACTCTGCAACTGGCCAAAGAATGCAACAGGAGCAACTCAAAAGGTGTTTCACTGCACTAGTTTATAGTCTTCCATTATTGCATGTTAGTTATGCAAGAGTATCAATCGGTATGATAAAATAAAGTTATATTTTGTCTATAACTGCTGAAAACAGTTGAATTCCCGTGCTAGCATGAATTCGATATTTTCCTGAAAGTGGTATGGGACCTCAACATGTTTATGATTAGTCTTGATACTTGTGGCTTTGTGAAGAAATTTTAGATATAAGCCTATGGAATTTGTTTTGGAGGAGTGATGATTATTCTGGAAGATGGAGATTTAATTTTTTTTTTTCTTTTTGGAATTTCAGGGACAAGTCTCAACTTGAAAAACTAGAAGTTCTTGGAAATCATGATTCACCACTGTGCTTAATAGATTTAAATGTGAGTTGCATGTGTATTATTTTCCCCTCTTGTTATAGACTTTTTTACACATACATTCAGTTACATCTCAACATGTAGATATTTCTGAAGATGTTTTAGGAACTGTCACAACAAAGTGGTATTATGGTTTGATTTGATTGGATGCATGCATAAAAAAAATTTACACTATCAATGCATAACAATTAATCTCTTATAATTATATATTGGTTGGTAAAGCTTCATATCATATCCATAAAATTGTTGAATGCATAATGAAATATCTATTATGTTTGGTTAGGATGTTGTGAACTATGAGGAGTTTTCAAGAAACTTGACATACGAAGAGCAGCAGCAATTACTGAAGTATCTCCCTGTGGTTGATACCGCTAAACTTCCTGACAGGTTAGAATCTGTTAGTGTTACTTCTGTTTGATCAAAATTTTATCAATATTTATCATATATACTCATTTGATTTTGTTTTGTAAGCTATAGTCCTTGAACATAAGTTTCAATATTGCCCTTTTCGGAATAGGGAATATAAGATATTTAGAGTGCGTTCAACTCCACTGACTGTGGTAATGTTGTATACGCAGCCTTAAAATTATGTTCGATAGCTTTCAGTTCAAGGAGGACTTAACTTATTTTCAGAAACTTCTCGGGGAAGGTGTCCTCGATTTCTCTTTGTTGGAGGCAAACTTGGAAGAGTGCAAAACGTTGAAAAGGCTTGCATTATCTAATCTGTCGAAGTCAAAATGGGTTGAACACTATAATTCTCTCAAGGTTTGTGCTGTGGATTATTGTCTAGATACTAATGCTTTTGTGTTAATAACTGAATTTATAATGATACTTATTAGATATCACTTCTAGGGATGTTTGCAAATAGAATTTGCATCTATTTTGAAGGAAAAATTCAACCTATCAAATATAATCAGTGTCTTTTAATAATTTTTTTTGTAATACCTTTTGGTTGGTTCAGTTTCAAATGTAAATTCAATTCAATCGTTATTGATTTAGATTAATCAATTTGGTTTTTAGATTCTTATTTGAATATATGAATTCATCAAAAAGTAAAAGTCTAATTTAATCAATATATACCAAACACAAGTCTTAACTAATTCATCAAAATGCACTCAATACAATTTCAGAGATCAAAATATTTACCTAAATTCTAAATACAATTTAAATTTAACTGTCAATCTTATTGCTCTTATATATCAAAATGGATGAGTGAGAGGTAATCAAATTTGACTTGAGATACAAATATACAATAAGAAAACTCTTAAATAAATATGGATGATATGAAAATTTTCCAGTAAAACATTATTTGTAAAAACATAAGATATTTTGTTATGGTTATGATTTAGTTGGTTTCCAAATTCGGATCCGTTAACTAATCTTATCCTATTTATTTTTTAAGATTAAGTTTTTTCAGTTTTGATTGGATTAGTTCATTCTAAATGCATTCTTCTCTATGGGTGCAGAGAGCTGGAAAATGTAATGATATGGAATCTCCTGCTGTGGCATCAAGTAATGTTGCCAATGTTAAGAGATTGCGCGTCAGCCAAAATCAAAATTTAACAGGTTAGCTGAAAATCTTATGTCGTCAAAATATAACCGAATATGAAAATATTGTAATACCTAGTATACAAATTGCTGAATATATGTTAAGCCTTTGCTTCGAAACACGTTAATGCAAGTCTTGTTATTGTTAACTAGAGTTTTTTTTAACCAAACAATCATTCATCTTGCGAATTGCAGAATCAAAGACAACAATGAGGAGCCCCAAAAGGGTGATCATAAAAGCTGGATTTGGGGGAAAAGAAGTTGTAGACGGCTCTAGCATCAGCCCGCAACGCCTATTTGCATTGCCTCGCAATGGCGGCTTGCACATGCTGGATTCTTCAAACTTTGTCGACGAGAGTTCTGATCAGGATCTGCTGCTAGAGTTTCCGTCTAACAATTCTTTTCCACAGGCAGAGCTCCTGCTCCCGACTTCTAGCTTGGTTCCTCAACACAGCACCAGTAGTAGCTCGGTATACTCGCATGTTACTCGTCCTTGAGTAATCTTTACTAGGTTATACCTGGAAGAGTATAGACATAATTTTATGATACGTTTAGGGTCCACATGTTTTGCTTGCGACTTAAACACCGAAATCCTTGTACAAGAGATATGATGGTTGTGCTTTTGTTTTCCTGCAATCTTCTTGAGATCGGATTGCCGAGAGATGCAAGTTGGATGGGCTTTTTTGTATAGGTTGGCGATATAGAATGTAACATATATATAGCACAAAATGCGGAGTGATATTCTCCAGAGTTTTGTATGCGATTGTAGCTTATATTTTGTGAATTATTTGACACCTTTCCCCCACAGAAACACCACTCATCTGAAGAAATAAATTGTTGAACAGCTTTGCAAATAGATGAGGATGAACTATACAGTTATTGTCAGTAGTTAACTTGCAAAACATATGACACATGATGTGTATTTGGTTTTATGGTGAAGAGTGCCAAATGAATTGCTTGATATGTAGAAAATAATTGTGCATTGGCCACAAATGTGTACCTTTGATTGTGCAATGTGTTTGTTGAGTCACGAGCAAGAGCGAAGACAACAAGGTAAAACATGACTGGTATCGGGCAATTTAGGGCACATCTTGATTCCAAAAAGACTAGTCTCAACAGATTCACAATATAAGTTTTAGTGTTTCCCAATTCAAATTCTACCAAGAAACAAGTTTAAAAGGAGTCAACTAATTTTTTTTACAATAGTAAACTTCTTATGTCTTATACTTGAGAGAATTTGGCAACCCATGTTTCAATTGGTGGTAAGTAATGGAATGAAGTAGAATAGAATGAAGAGGAATGGGATAAAGATCTTATTCCATTGAAGATGATATTTCACTATGTCAATATGGATGCCATCAATTTCTATTTCATTCCATTAGCTTTTAAAATATCCAAATAATGAACTATCATATCATTCAATTCCCTTTTATTTCATAACACCAACTCAATTATACCATTAGAGTATGTTTGAATCGTTTAGATTTTAAAAAATGAATTGTTATTTCATCATATACTACCAATCCAAACATATGCATGGAAAAAAAATATATGTATAGTATGAATATTAGTAAATGAAACTGTATTTTTCGATTCCACGTTGAATGCATTTGATGGAGGTAGTGTAGAGGTCCGTGTCCAAAGGTGCCACTGGAGTAGGTATCAATTCTCAGTTTTTTATCTTAAAAATTTGAACAATGTACGAGTTTAATAAGAATGTGATGACATAGTAAAAAACAATTAACAGACATGCAATAAAATTTTATCATGTATTCTTAAAATATCTCTACAAATATTTAAACTTGAGATGATTAGATATGTGGAAAAATAATTTAACAGTCTATTATACTCATTAGGTTCATTGTGTATAAACTCATTTTTTTTTCTGCAAGTATTATGACACATGTGAGTAGGAATTATTTCAAGCTCATAAGCTATTAAGTGCTGAAAATCAAAATTAACGTTAAAACTCACATTTGGCCTATTGCGGCTTCTGAAAACCACGGTGTTCTCAATCTTGGGATGCGAGATCGGCAATTGCACCGCCAATCCATGGAGATGCTAAGCAAATGTTCATAAAAAGACTTATTACATCTCTAATACAATCCTAAAGATATCACTGTCAATTTTTATTTGCATGGTACAAACTGCACACTACCAAGCTAGGGGTGTGTATGTGACTACAAGTCTACATGAGCCAAACAGAAGAAGTTTAGTTGCATCCAAACCATCAATGGTTGCAACATCTATCTCTCTGGCCTTCTAGAGCTGTAGAGTTATATGCTTTACCAGTAAGACCCTGAAATATTGGCATTTATCCATTAAATCTTGTCACCCTGCTTCCATAAACCCCCTGTGGGGTTTATATGGGGTTTATGGATTGTAAATGCTGTCAGGGAGATTTTTCCGGTCTCATCTCTCATGTTCTTAAGTACCTAAAAATGTTTAAGTAGAATGAGATCATTTTGGGGACCCTTCTTCTGTTGAGCTATGAACCTACCCACTTTGTAAAGCTTTTCTAGATTCTTTTATTAAAACTCGCTCAAAACTCCAACAAGACTACTAGTTCAGGAACTTAATGCCATATATGAGTGGCAGTGACAGTTAACACAAATACGCAAGTTACGGAGAGTTACACATTTATACAGACCAATTCAATCACTTGGGCAACAGGTGTTAGATCCTATAGATATTGAAGTTTTTCACTTACAGAAGAGTGAAGATGACACAAACTTCAGTTTCAGTTGAAAAATCCAAGAAGCATCTTAATGAGTCATAATAACAAAATAATAATGGTATGGTATCACCTTGTTCTATCATGTAATGCTTTCCAGTACAACATAGCCAGTATTATCTGTTCCATGTATTTAAAAAATGATATCACCAAATGAAGTATATAATGGCACATGGAACAATATAGTTTTCCCGGGCAGAAAACTTAAAAAAAAAATATAATAAGCTACAACATGAGCATATATACATTTAGATCACAATTCACAAGGTGGTTGATATTAACTCAAGTTCTATTCTATACCACAGTTACAAGGATAGACAACATTCCAAACCTGTTAGAAATTAGAATCCTACCATACAATACAATATCATAAGTGATAGAATCCTACCATACATACAACATCATCATCAGTTAACATCAAGAGACAAGTTGAAGTTCAAAAGCTTCATTTCCTCTGGTCTTTGTTTTGATCATCAAAGTTGAAGAACTCGGATTCATAATCCTCTGGCAACCACCTTGGACGAGGAAAAGTAATACCAGCAACCTTAGCAGCTTCCAACAAAGTAACACCACTGTCATAATTTTCATTTTCACCTTCATCTAAAACTACACTAGTCCTCTCCGATAGAAATTTCAAAACTTCAAACACAGAAATCTTGTTTTTCTCCACTTCCATCCCAGAATCCGATTCATTATCAGTACCTTTCTCCAAAAGACATCGGATTGAATCTGGCAGTTTACGCACCACCGGATCCTTATCACCTCCCTTTGACATTTCAGAACCTTCTATCACCTCATCACTTGATTGGATCCCTTCAATCAAGTTAACATCTTTCGCACTTTCAACAACTAAGATTTCATCATTTTCCTTAGAGCCCAAGTTTTTGTCCATTGAAATTGACATTTCTCTGCCAAAATCATCATCTTCGTTCACAGCATCCACATTCACTTGCTCACAATCCATGCCATTGCAGGGACTTTCCAGCTTCTCCTCGTCAGAAGAATCTCCCAAAGAATCATCCAAATCAGAAATTCCCCTTTCCGAATCTCCCATAGAACCCGATTTCAATCTTTTCAACGGCGACTCTTCGAAATCAGAAATTTCCCTTTCCGAAACCTCAAATTCATCATAATGTCTCTCGGAAATCTCTCTCGGTTCATCTCCCTCAACAGTATGCGAGTTTTCCGGGATGAGATCAGCACCGATCTCATGCTTGAAGTGAGCCTCCGAAAACCCTAACTCAGAGTTCTTTTCAAAATCCAGGAACTCCGAAGTATCCGAATCAACGAACCCGTGGGTCCTAGAGTCATCATCGAGGGTGAGGTTCCGTTGGTTATGGTCGGAAGAGTGAAGCGACGAGTCCTCGGGGGGAGTGTGAAAAACGTCTTGAGTATCGGGAGGAGAGAGCACGAGAATGGAAGCGGAAGAGAGAAGTGGAGATGGCATATTGAAGTGTAACAAAGGCGTATGGATCTCGATTCTTATTCTGAATGATTCCCACCAATATAAATTATAAATCCCGCCTTTTTCTCTTTTAGGGTTTAGGTTCTTTTTTTTTAGTTTGAATTTGAAAATAGAAAATTGAAAATTTTGGAATTTAATTGACAAAATTATATTTGGGAGTATTTATTTTTTTCATTCTTTTATTTAAAAATTAATTAATGTTAATGTTAATGATGTAATTCATGTTAGTCAATCACAATTGTTTAATTATTAGAGATTGTTGACTTTGTCATACTACCTCTAATTTTTTTGTATGCATGATAGTTAAACTATAGTGTTTAATAGTTTTAATGACAAAATACTTCTACAATTGATGTTAACAGTTTTAAGTTTAAATATTTGATTCGTGTATGTAAATATAGACTTTATTAGTGTTTAGTATGTGCCAAACATGAAACAAATTATTCGATCAATTAAAACGATATAGTTTACATTCACGTTTATATTTTATATAAATCATAAATAAATAAATAATTCTCCATGTGGTGTAAAAACTGGTTTATGAAGATATATGCCAACATGAGAAAGTGACTCATCCTGACCTTTATTAATTGTCATTGAGAAACAAATAGTCAACAAAAATTGTCTCCTCATAAACTTAAATGGTAAACCCGGATCACTTGGAACCATATTCATTCTTTGAATTAAAATTTTATCGCCCACAATTTTTATGTGATGATAGTTGTCCTTAATAAATTCTAGTCCAAGTGAGTGATTGTAATTTTTGTTCCATTACACAATCTTGCAGCTTGATCAATAGTCCTTGTTAACATTGCATAACAACCTACTTTAAGTGATATCTTGTGATTCAGAATACATGAACACTTCGTTGAGAAATTTAGTAGTGAACCATTGACTTTGTTTAGTAGTGAACCATACTCAAATATTTCCTTTCTTCCCTTGGAATTAATGACAAAAATGTACTATTGATCAATTTGTTTTGTCTAAATAGTTTAGCCTTCTCATCCCTTTTATTAACACTACATATCATTGCTTTGTTAATCTTCAAAGCAATATTTAACTCAGAGTGGATTCTACGACCACCAGATAGTAACAATGAGGCAATACCACTTGAGACCAAATTTGTTGTATTAAAAACACTTAGAACAAGTGTACTCTATCATTGAAATAATATAAAAAGATTATCGTATCTATACAGATTAATTAACAAGCATCAAACTAATTAAAATTATTTATTACATAGACTAACAATAACTGTTGAGTTGTTAATGGAATGAAATAAAAAAATAACAAATAGCAAGTAATTAAGACAACTAACAAAAACACAAAATTGTATATTAATTGAGAGAGGTTTAGGACCACAATTTAACTTGTAACTTTTATTACCCTCAAATCTAGTTCTATTTAGATGACTTTCTTTTGATTAAATAATTAATCTATTTACTAAGGCTATTAATCAATTTGGTCATGTGTGATTAATATTCATTTTCTTAAATTAATCTATTGTTTGGTCATGCAAATAATTTAAATTCAAAAACAAAAATGAAACATAAGAAGATTGTATGACCGGAAGACTAAAATTAAGTTTGGTTATACAAGAATTTATAGTCTCAATTATCTTATAGATATATCAATTAATTGAAATACAGTCGTTAACAATTGATTAAGAGCATGCAAATGATGATCAATCCTAACATGCGATTATAGCAATAAAAAAAATAATTGAACAATAAAAATTAATTAAAATAAAACTAGAATAGATGACTAAAACATAGTAAAAAGTATCTCAATTACATAATCCACCAATGACACTAGAAGAGAGTTTAGTCACTCATTATTGTAAAGAAAATCAAATCAAGAATAATGATGTTCATCAAATTAAAGAGAAGAATAAAAATCCTACAAAAATAATGAATATTTGCTCTAAAATATGAAACACTCTGCTTCAACTCTAAGCACTCCTAAAATCTCCCTTAGTACTGTGGTGTCTGGTTTTTTTTTCTTCTATATTTGACAATTTTTTTTTTAATCTTCTATATTTTTTATTTGATCTACATTTATGTGTTTGTTGTAGTTCATCTATTATTTTATTTATTTATTTTTGAAATTTGTTGTTGTTTTGTGTGGTGTGTAAATGATGATAGTAAGTAGAGGTGCGGGGACTTTGAATAAGGTAAAGGAAGGTGATTTAGGAGTTGACTCGGTCCTTGAAAATGATTAATTGTGTAAGAAATACCAAATATTAATTAGCTTATGGAACGTATGATTGGAAATGAACTTACTCTTTTCAAAATTTTCATTCATTCATCAACAAAAATTGTTTTTGATTTCTCATTAGTTGTTATCTCTTTTAGGTTAATTGGTGACAATCTTTTTATTATTGATATTTTTATTACTTTTTATGGATGTCATATAAGCTAAACAAATATTGTGCCAAAACTCATAAGGAACAATGAAAAACACTTACCTAGTATTTTTAGTTTCATTTGTTCTTTATTATTTTTTATTTTCATCTATTCATTTTTAAATTTCGTATATGATTTATGTTTAATGCACAATATATGTAGACAACACTCAATAAATCTTCTCGATATCATAAGGTTCTTAACACATTTTTAGAACTAAATACATTTTTAATCTGTAAACTGCTAGATGTCATTTTTATGCACAAAAGTTGTAAACAACATCACACAAGAATTTTTGCTCATGTTTAATATGTTTATTGAATCTGATGTGTGATGTGTGATATGTGACTACTTTTCTTGTTTATCTCAAACATATCAGATGCAACAAATTTGATATCTTTCTAGATCATTGCACATACATATATTTTGATAATTTAAATTTACAAGTTTTTCTTTATGCAGGATTAAAATATTTGTAAGAAAACATATGTTATAAAGTTATTTTCTTCGATCACGAATAGAGTTGTTTTGTTATCACACTTTAAAAAATTTGACACTAAGTTATTACCTTATAGTACATAACATAGAAATTATAGAGTACAAACATGACACATGTGCTACATCCACATTCTTCAAATTATCTATAATATTTGGTTTCTCAACAATTTATCTACAACTAATACAAATGAAAAAAAAAAATTATTTCAATAAAAATTTCATATTGCACTATTATATAATCCTCATTTTATTATTATTATTATTATTATTATTATTATTATTATTATTATTATTTTTTTATTTTTTTTTTATTATTTTTTTTTCCTTTCAAATAATGATACATTAATTATATGTTAATACAAATTCAAGTCCTATGTACTAATGGGCTATAAAAACAAAGTTTAATTGCAGTTTTGATTCATCTATTATTATCAATTTACATAATTTGTCTCCATATTTTAAAAGTCGACAATTTTGGTCATCTCATTTTTTTGAACTATAAAATGACGATTGAACATATTTTTAATAACGTGACTTACAATTCTATAATATAGAACCATCTAGATGCATTAATTGAATTAAAAATATGAAAAATTTCTGAGTTTTTACGACGTTTTATTCTAATTTCATATATATTAATTATTCTACACCATCCTACCATATGTCACATTATTTAAAATATCTCACATCATTATTTTTTAGTTAAAAAGTCATATAGAGGACCCAAATTGTCAACTTTTAAAATAGGAGAATCAAATTTCATGAATCAGTAAAAATAGATGGACTAAAATTGCAATTAAGCCTAAAAACAATAATTGTTAGAAGATTAAATTTTGAAATTCAATTTCCAATTTCAATGTTACCATTAAAGACTTCCTCAAAAAGTGAACTAATTTTAAATGAAGACAATTATGGATTATTTATAAATTTGTCTCATAGAAAGGAAATAACCGAAAGAGTTTATTTGACAAAAATACACTTAAATAAAAATATACAAATCAATTGTGTTAATAATTTGAAATTTTATTCAATTAATAAAAAAAACAATTTGAAATTTTATAAAAAAACGAATTTTGAAATCTAGACAACATATATGGTGTTGACAAAAAAATAGACAATAACATTTTAATTTATAATATTTAACAACTAAATATTTTCTCTTCAAAATAAATAGCTAACTATTAAATATTAGAAAAGATTCAAAACTATTTTTTTTTAATATTGAAAAATTGAAATTGAAATAAAGAAATTGTACTTAGAAAAAACTAATATATAACTAGATACTATGCAATATATTTTCACTCTTTTCTCATAAAATCTACAATTGACACAACTTAAATAAGTTTATCTTCATTGGAGCGAATATATAAAAAACCAAACAAAAAGAAAATGGTATTTGAATAAAAAAAACTCAAACAATTCTATTATTCTTAATCTTCTCTTTTTGTATGGTTTTTTAAATTTCACATTAATTACATTAAATAAAAATTAAATAAATAAATATTAGAAGATTACATGTTTTTTTGGCCAAAAGATTAAGTGTTAAAAAATTATTATTTTAAATTAATTGTAATTATAAATGTTATTAAAAGCCTATCTCAAAAAATGAAATAATCTTAAATGGAGAGAGTTTTGTAATATTTTTGAATTTGTCCTTCAGAAAGGAACAAACTTAACAGGATTTATTGGACATAAATACACATCCATAAAAATATTGAATGGATTAATCAATGATTTTAATAAAAATATGAAATAGATAAATAAAAAGATTTATTGAGGGTTGGGTATCTATTTCATGAGTTTAAATCTATTTCGCTAGATTGAACTCCATTATTATTCATATTTTATTTAACTATAATAGTGTAAATGTCTACATTATTAACATTATATATAGTAATAATATAAATAAGTAATGAAAATGTCCTAATATAAACCATAGCTCCCTAAAAACCATCATTAGAATTTAACTTTTAACATGAAAATTAGGTTCCTAAAAATACATAAAAAATATTTGATAATTATTTAAGCTATTATTATTTTTTATATACTAAAATATAATTTTTTTTAATTATATTTGTTATTTTAAAGTATCATAATATAGTAATGTGAACATAAATTTTTTTTACTTTGTCAGTCAATCATAATTATTGAATTATTAAAAATATATATTTTAATTATAATGATTTTTACTATCGTAATTACGAATGATTGTAATATATATATATATATATATATATATATATATATATCCATTTTTGTCTTTCACATATGTTATATATATATATATATATATATATATATATATATATATATTTTACATTACCAACTCATAAAAATTAATCTCTATTTTAAAATAATAATTCTAACCCGTGCACGACACAGGTATAACTACACTAGTATCTTAAATTTACGTTACATTAACAAAATGTTTTGACGTAGTTTGAGTTTTAGAAAACTTTAACCTTGAGTTGATTTGTTAGCGACAGTTAGATTAGATGTAAAAATTGCAATTTCTGTTGACATTCTTTACATTGTTGCCAGTAAAATGATTTTTAATAGTTTTTATTATAGCTTTGAAGTATTCGTATTTTCATTAATTATCAAGTGTTATAGCTTTGACAAAACAAATGTTATTAATTATCAAACCAAATCGATAGTTGTTAGTCAAGTGACAACAATCTTTAAAATGATATCGCAAAGGAGCAGAGAGAGTACTACATAAGAATAATGAATCTTATTATGTACTTTTTTTTTTCACGTACTTTTATTAAAATAATTTTGTTGTCTATAGATAGATAGAAGTAATAAAAAAAATTGAATGCAACTGCGAAATTTTGAATTCAAATCTAAGACATAATATTTAATCTAATAATTTCGACATTTGTGACTTAAATTAGACCTTACAAAATTTTTTTATAATCTTTTCAATAATAATTTATTTTATAAATTTTACGATGTGAATATTTATTCTGAGCAGGGTTCGGGTATTTATTCTAGAAACCAAAATGAGCCATCATGATTTCTATTTATTATATATATTTTGTTTCTATTACTTGTTATGATGTTTTGTTTTGGGTCCAACTCACGTCTACATAGGTCAAGTCTAATAGAAATTCGATCTGACCTGACCAACCAATATCATAGGACCGTCTCAAAGCTAGGACAAGTCGTTCGCATCGATAGATTTTAAAATGATGATCTATCATAAATCACCTGAACCTCCAATCATAGTCACTAGATGACAAGGAAAAGATCCAGTGGTGATGGACACACTAGTTCATCTAAGCACGTCCACTGGATGACAATTCTATGTCATGATCACAACCACTACATGCCAACCACCTATTCGTAAATAGATAGACACGAACCCAACATTAGATGGCACTATGAGGATTATTGATCAATTCCTGATAATTTTAACAAGAATATTCTAGAAATTCTAAGAGGAGTCACTATATAAACAATACCTTATAGTTAATAAATGTACACACAAATTCTTACCTAAATACTTCACATACTCTAATAAATTCTTACTTGATCGTCAGAAACTCCTATATTCAACATCTCCGATACTATATAAAAACAATTATAGTTTGTCATATATTTTCAATTTTATTGGATTTGCTTAAATTTTGTTTTACAATGAATATATTATTTTGAAATTTAGTTAAAAATATATACACTATCTACTTCTCTATTATTATTTAAAAAAATAAAAATTTAAGTACAATATTAGGATTTGTTTTTATATCACCAAATATTCTTTAAGCCCAATTAGTAATATCGTAAATAAGTTCTGTTTTTTTTTTATTGTACTTGATTTACTTAATTTTATTACAATTAATATACTACTTACAATATTAGTTTAAGTTAAAAAAGTTATTAATAGATTATTAAGAAAACACCACAAGTTTATAAACTAAAGATGACAATTGGACTCATATCTATCATATATCTACAAAAAACACCACAAGTGGGTGAGGACCAGTGTGTATTACGAAAGGGCTGAATAGCTCAAGTTTCGATTATCTTATAACCAAAGTTGGGAATGCAAGAGATCTATTCCTCATCTATCTTGAGATTTATTTAGAAAGTAATTATCCTATTTTATCATTTAGAGAATTTATAAATAAAAGAAAATATTTATTATGCGAGTGGAGTTTCAACCAATGAGAGTTGAGAATTAAAATTTCATCTTCACCCAACATAAAAAAAAGTACCACTAAAAATCTGAGGTGTTTTGTAAATAAACTATCTATAGAAAGAAAAAAAGTTTAGTGGCCTCTAATTGTAAAATCTATTTAATAGATGGTGCATTAGGGAAATGAGAAGTGAGTGGTTTGACATCTCTACTTCGCATGAAAGACAAAAATTGATCAGGTAGTTCTTCCAAAAGAGCTTGCACAACAGATATATGTCCACCTATAAAAAACACAAGAATGAAGTTCAATTAATTAAATGAAATAAAAAGAAGTCGTTACCTTTTAAGAATATATAAAATAAAAGCTTTGCTTAAAAAAGTTTCTATTACAACTTTAAACTTAATTGTACAAAGGTTAGTGTTAATAAAACTAAGGGAGAAAATAATCATAAACAATGATTAGACAAGTTAACTTGAGAAGCAAGCAACTAATACTTACTTTGTACTTCTCTCATGGGTACAAATTGCACTATATCTCGCGTAGCTAAAAGACCAGTAGAACTTTTTAATCGTTGTCTATCACCATCCAATACCTGTAATAAAATAAGCCAAATACATGTTATTAGTACTCTCATATAACAAAGCATATGGAAAATAAATGTAGACAAAGACATGTTTGACTTTATAATTTCAAAAGAGATAGTTAAAATTTTACAGTTATAAAATTGATTGTTAATGTCATAGTCATTAGTAATAATAATTTTCTCTTTCTTAACTTAGAAAAAGAAAAAATACCTCCATGCTCGTAAAATCAGCATTTCCAACACCGACTATAAGAATCGATAGAGGAAGATCAGATGCTTGAACCACAGCATTGATTGATTCTTGAAGATCTGTAACAACTCCATCCTATGACAAGACCATGGACATTAATTTGATTGGTTATTCTTAAATCATAAAATTTGAACTATTTATATTCATTTTTCTTACCGTTATGATAAGCAATACATAGTACTTGGTGTTGTTATATGATGAAAGGGACTCTGTAGCCATTTGTGCTGCCATGTTGACTACTGGACCAAAATAAGTTGGTCCTGATAGAATGACACTATATAAAGTATTAGCATAAGCTTCCATTATGCCTTCAACTCCTACCACCTAATCAAAACATAAAACTATATCTTAAACTTTTTTAAAAGAATTAATGTAGCAAGAAGAAAACAGAATTTCTGACCTCAGAGCTGCTTGGTGGACCCCCATTGAGATTAAAACAGTAAGATACGTTCTCAGAACCTTTTGTCCGTCCTCCAAATCCCCAAGCTGGAAACCGCTTATCAGAATCATAGAATTGAATAACTTCTCCAACCTCCACTATAGCCTACACAAATTTTTGAACATAATGAATTCTTGAACGTGATTGATTCCATTATGTTTCACTAGTTTATGGTTAGGAAATTCAGCTTATATACCTTTTGATATGAATTTAACCGACCAGATGCATCGATGTAATGCAAAGAATCTGAGCGTCGAGGATCTCCGTTTGAAGCTGGACAATTAATATTGAAGCAATTAGCAAACTACAATGATGAAATTAGTACAATTGACACTTACCAGTGAAATCTACTGCAACCATGAAGTTCAATTCAAATCCACTAGATATGTAGTCAATAAAGGTGAATAGTTCCTTTTCAACATATTCATCCACAAATAGTTGACCCTTCAAAACCTATAATATAATGAAGAAATTCTATCAAGTGTTATAAGGTTAAGCAGATCAGAGCACAAAATGTATTTTGAATTCAATTGCTGCATATGGATCAATGAGCACCTTCTCTTTTCCATTGCTTTTCGATGTCACCACAAAATTTGCGCCTTTTCTCTCTTGGCATAGTTTTTCAAGGTCGCCTACTGATTTCTGCATTTTACTGCATAATGGCAACAAATTTTGATATCATTATTTTGCATCAACTAGAAAATGAAAAGCCTACACAAGTTTTAATTTTAGGCTCAACTATATATAATTCGACATAATTACCCGATAAGTACATGATTGCCACTGCTATTGAAATGAAAACACTCAATAAGTAATGGATGATCCTGCATACAAGTTGTTGAAAAATGTTAATAGTAAACCATATGATTTATACATGAGATTAATACGTTGTGCACAAAGGTCGGAAGCAAGCTTACTTTACTTCCAAACTGCTGGAAATTAAGACAAACTGGTTTCCATTTTGGATTTAAATTGTTGTCTATAACTTCAGTCTTGCAAATAGGAACATAACCTCCACTCTCAACCATTCTTGATATTCTTAGAAATGGATCCTACAAGAAAAAATATGACAACTTTTACTTCTATAAATAAATAAATATGCACTTAAATATTTACACTATCTATAGACCAAAATATATACACACACACACTATCTAGTCATACATATTAGGAAAAATATACATGTTTGATCCACATTTAGACTAACACTTTTAGAAACCTTCTTAATCTTCTTAATAATACCTTCTTAATCTTGTATATAGATTGATTGTTGGTAGATGACATAATTAAACTATGTGAACAACTATATTTTTAACATTACGATAAATTTTGGCTTATAAGGGAGTAGTAGTTCACACACTTTAGAGGTTATTTGTAAGGTGCACATGTGAGTCACGTAAGTAGTGCATGTTGCAAGACTAATTTAGATGATGCAACCTCAACACTAAATCTACTTTCGATCTCACATTCCTCGATACAGTAATGATTTATAAAAAAAATGCAATTGTACCTGAATTTGGGTGAACAATTGCTGAAAACCTTGAGACGTGTAGAAGAAGTCGACAGCGTCGTTGGTGTTGTTTGTTGTTGCGGAATGCTTAACACCTCCAACTGCCTCTTTCGCTCCTTTCACATCTGAGAAACACCCTCCCATAATTAACCCCTACTTTCCTTTTCAATCTCAATGCTTTTGGTTTATCATTTATTTCTTAATCACTTATTTATATTAACAGAACCGCCCCAAAAGAGCACGTAAAACTCTTACGTTAGACTTCGTCAAAAAAATACTTTTTATAATAATAATAATAATAATTTTTCACGAACTACAGAACCGCTAATTAACCAAACAAATAGTAATAATAACCAAATAACAAACACTGCTATTTAAACCAAATCATTATTTTTAAAAAAACTCAATCAACAATACGCGGGTGCCGATCCATTAAATCAGTATACAAATTTTTGTGTGATAGGTTATGAAACGAGCTAGCTCTTTAAATACACACCCTTAGGGCAAGGGTTTATTTACATGTAATGTGACTTTTTTAGTCTTGTCATATTGACATTAAACTGACAACTTTTTTTGTATATTCATTTAATTCCCTCTTTCTATTTCTTTCTTGCTTGCTTCCTAGTTTTATGTCTAATTATATATCCATAATTTTGATATTGAAGTCTAACAATCTTGTCCAATTATACATCAAAATTGATTTACAATTACAACACACAAACAAAACTCAGCTACTAATGCCAATAAAACTATCCCACTCCTTTCATCCCTTGATATTTTTGCTCCTTTAAGATTTGGATACATATACTAAGAATTAAGAGATAATAAATATAGGGCAGCTTATATATTTTTGATATAATTGACCTGTTCTTCCTTAATTCATTTAGTAAAAAATGAATTATATATATATATATATATATATATATATATATATATATAATTTCATTCAAATGCTATAATTTGCGTTTGAATATCAAATTGACTTAAATGCATATTTAGTACTCATGTTTTAGTAATTTTTGGATTTTAGTCCTCTTATTTTTAAATCAACAATTTTGGTCCTTTAGTTTTCTCAATTTTGAAATTTTTGCCTTATACTTGTGTGACATAGTTTAATATGTTGGGGAATTTGTTAATTTAAAAACTATTGTCACATCAGATAAAAAGTTGTGTATTATTGTTTTAAAAAAATTAACTTATATGTTATTTCAAAAACAAAATGTTGACTCAAGTCAAAAAAAAAAAAGGAGGGAAAGAATTGAAAAACTAAGAACTCTATCAGAGTAAAACGCCGCATCATTTTACTCGCGATTCGTTTGTTTCGTCAACTCGCAATTCATCACGTTTCTTCTGTGTTTTGCGATTCATTTGTTGTGTATCTATTTCGTCAACTCGTAATCGTTGTACTTGCAATTCTTCTGTGTTTATGTGTTTCATCATTCATCATGGTGATCGTTCTTCTATGTGTTTTGTATTTTAGTTGTATTTTTCTGAAATATTTTTACATTTTTCTGGTATTTTTCTAGATTTTTACTGGTTTTTTAATGATTTTTTACTACTTTCTAGTTTTCGTTTTCTACTTTTATCTTTCTGGGTTTTACTCTTTTTTTTCTTCTTCTGATTTTTCTGGCTTTTTAACTGCTTTTTCTTTCTAGTTTTTACTGTTTTTCCAATTTGTATACTGGTTTTTCTTCTTCTTCTTCTAGTTTTTTACTCTTTTTTCTTCTGGTTTTTTTCTTGGGTTTTTTTTACTGATTTTTCAATTTTTTAGTTATATGTTTCTAGAATTATTTGGCTTTTTTCTGATATTTTTTTGTTTTCTATTGATCTAAACTGATTTTTTTTACTATATTTTTTCTTTTAGTTTTTATATTTTTTTTCCTGGTTTTTTATTGGTAGTTTGTAAGTAATTTTATTTATTTTTTCAATATTTATTTATATTTTTTTTTATTTTCTAATTTATCTACTAATGTTCTTTTATTGATTTTTACTGGTCTTATTTTGTATTGGTATTTCACAATTAAAATTTCTAGTTTTCAGAAGTTATAATTTAGTATTTTATGGAGTTTTTTTTTTCCAGATTTTTAGTCAATTTTAATATTTAAATATTATTTATTTTATAAATATAATTTATATATTTAAATATAATTTGACATGGTAATACTTTTTAAATTAATAAATACCACATCATATTAAAATAAGTCACATAAGCATAAGTAAAAAATAATAAATTTAATTTCAAAAATTATGAAAACTAAGGGACTAAATTTGCTAAATTAGAAATAAGATGACTAAAATTGTTAAAACATGAGGACTAAAAATGCCTATCAAATTACCATATTACTAAATTTTTATCAATTTTGCTACGTACACCTCTGTTTTTGCTAATCACACCCCTAAAAAAAATTACAAGCAAGATATCATTGAAGTAACAATGTCGATTTACAAGGAAGAGGGGTTTGAATTGTAAATGTACCTTTTAAAAATTCCTTTTAAAAACTTAAGAAAATAACTCAAGATTGATCTTGGTTAGTAAAACAGAGAAACGGAGAACGTTCTTGATTTTATTATAAAACAAAGAACATTCCTTGATTAGTTTAAAACAGAAACTCAGTTTGTGTTTTATCTTAGTCAATCAATTAAGTTTAACAAATAAAGAGATAGGATAGAGAATACCACACAAGGAAATATCCTGGTTCACCCAACTTGGGTTACGTCCAGTCCTCACACTGTGGGATTTTCCACTAAGTGTTTAAAAACAAAGAACCTTCTTGATTTTACAGCACCTAGTCTAGATCAACCTTGATCTGTTTTAATCTCTATTACTTTCCACCCAGAAAGCAACAACAGCACCTATCTAACTTTGATAGGATTCAATGCAATCTAAACAAACTATAAATAAACTCTTATAGTTTGAGTTTTTACAATAAGATTGATTTTGACAGAATCTAAGGTATTTCAACTCTTGTTTGAGATTTGATTCTTTACAAAGAAACCAGTAATGATCAAGCAATCTGATATAAGATTTTTAGAACTACTTCTTCTTTGCGAATTCTGAGAATTTCAAGTATGTATGTGATTGATGTTTTTGATTTTGCAGCACTTGAACTTCTTGTCTTGCTCCTGGATATTGGTCTTCTATTTATAGGCTTTAGAAGCATTTAATGAGGGTCAAAAAAAGCTGTTGGTAGTGCTCTGTATTTTTTACTGAAACCAATATTTCAGAATAAAAATAATCCAGCCATTTATTTAAAAACTGCTTTTTGACTTTTCTATTAAAGCTTTAAATCAGTTTTTTCTTCTAGTTAAAAAGCCTTTAAAGTTTCTTCCTTGATCTTGAATGGTACAGTTTCGATCTTGAGTCCTGAATGTAGCCCATTGAGTTTGAAGAAGAATTATAAGTCATTGCAGAAGAGAAGATGTTGCTGCTGGAGTTATGCAGAAAACGGAGATTGATTATCAATCTGGATCTGTCAATTTGATCTTTCTGGAGTTTTGATGATCAATCTGGAGTTCATGTTTTGATCATTCTGGATGTCCTTTGTAAAGTCTTATCATATATCAAGGTTGATCAAACTTTCTTGACAGTTTGATTTTAGAGTTGCAAACTGTTCCTATTTTTGACTGTTTTTTGAGTCCTTTTATTTTAGTGATCAGATAGCCTTTTTGATCTGCGATGAATCCTACGTGTTCCTTGTCATGTACTGATTCTATTTGAATGAAATTTCGAGGCAGAATCTTTGTTAAAGAGGTGGAGAATGATTGGTCAATATGTTGTGATGAACATTCTTGAAACTGGAGATCATTATCTGTTTTTATGCAGAATGTTCTTATTGATGTCTTTTTTGTTTTACTTGATTATGTTCTTAAATAAATTCACTCAAAAGCATAAGTTAAATTAACATATCATTTTAGAATCATAATTAACTTTCTTAATTAACATTTGTTTATTTTCATCAAAACTTTAAATATGGAGTTTGTCTCAACAATCATTGTTTATTTATTATATTCTTTAAATTACAATCTTTCTTTCTATCTTCATCTTCAACCCTAACATCTCTTTATATCTTCATTTTCTATTTCACTCTCATATTCATCATTTTCTCTCACACCCCCTTATCATTCTTCATCCATTTTCAACAACTTCAATCATCTTCATTGGCTCTCATTTACATAAGGTTTGCATCATCTTGTTCTTCTTCTTTTCAATATTTAGTTACGCTTATGTGATTGAAATTAGTTTTGGTGAAAAGGAAACTCATTTTGTCAATTGATTTTGGTTAGGCAAATTGAGTGTGCCCAGAAACATACGTGAATTGAGTTTGCTCAGAAACATACGTGAATTCAATTTGTGTAGGACATACATGAACTGAGTTTACGTAATGTGAACTGAGTCTGCCTAAAAACATACGTGAACTCAATTTGCGTATGTTAACTCAATTCACATACATTTCTGAATGAACCGAGTTCACGTACGTGAACTGAGTTCAGTATATTTTGGGCAAATTGAGTTCACGTATGTTTCTTGGCAGACTGAATTCACGTACGTGAACTGAGTTCACGTAGGTCTTAGGCAAACTGAGTTCACGTAGATCTTACGCAAACTGAGTTCACATACACAATATGAGTTCACGTATATAAACTAAGTTCACGTACGCAAACTCAGTTTACGTATGTTTTTGGGCAGACTTAATTTGCGTAACTAAAATCAGTTGACAAAATGAGTTTCATTTTTACCATAATTAGTTTCAATCATATAACCCTAACTAAATATTGTAAAAAAAACAAGAACAAGAACAAGATGATGCAAATCTCATGTAAATGAGAGTCAATAAAGATGATTGAAGATGTTGAAGTTGTTGAAAAGTGAGAAAGAAGGATAAGGAGGTGTGAGAGAATGATGAATATAAGTGTGAGGTAGAAGATGAAGACAGAAAAAAAAGGTTATAGTTGAAGATGAAGATAGAAAGAGAAGTTATAGTTTAAAGAATGTAATAAACAAGTAAGAGTATTTTGGATATTTTGTTTTTTAAAAAAGTTTGAGGGATGTGGTTAACAAAAAGGGCGTGTGGATAGAAAAATTGAATTTTTCTCCTAAGTAATTGTGAAGAAACGTAAATTACAACAAAAGGAACTTAAAATCCCATAGAAAGGACAACAACATCCTATCATGCAACATTGTTTTGATTGAGTCACGAGTGGATGAAGAGGTGAGACACTTTAAGAGTGACGCTAAATTTGCGAAGCAGAATTGGATTCGTTAATCGATAATTGGCTAGATATATTAATATAAATAGGGGATTAACGTTTCACCGTCATGTGATATGTTAGGAATATGATATAAATAGTGTTTTACTGTGATATATTAATAACGTGAAAGAAAAAAAAAACATTTATGTGACATATTAATAATATAAAAAAATATATAAAGAAAAAAAGAGATGTTGAATGTAAAATTAAAATTTTTTAAACAAAATCGTTGTTTGGGTCTAAATTTTTTAATATGGATTGTATTAAAAAAAATACAATACTCTCAAATTTATCTAATAAAAAATATATATATATGAAATAAAATTGTATATTGAGCTTTTAGTTAAAGAGTATTTTTGTCTTTTAGTAAATAAATACACTTCTTTTTTTTTCTCTGACTATACCAAACCATACATTAAATATATTATATTTTTCAAATATCTATATCTTCTTAGCACTTTCACCTTATTCTGTTGTATACGTCAATTGATATATAATTTTCTTTTCTTACAACTGACATATAAATTTAATTGCAACCACACGAGACAGATTTGCATCGAAAGTATAAATAAATAAATAAAGTTAACATATTATGTACTATTGCACAGCATTTATTTTATTGATTGATACTTCATTCATTACTATGTAGCTTCAGATCATAGATGAAGATACAAAAGTCCAACAAGAGGGAGTTTATTGATATTATTTCTTCAAATAACTAATAAGGCTTAATCTTGGTGGAATAAGTATCACCAGCCTTCCAATCTGCAGGTATTGCAAACCTTGACATCACCCAATTGACCCCAACACTGCTACTCACTTCGAATCTCAATTTCATTTCTTCTTTTGGTGGGTTTGCAAAGTCAATTAAAATTGATGTATATGATAGTAAGTCAATTAAAATAAATTGATGTATTTAATGAATCTATATCTAATTTCTCCTTTTGTGTGTAGAATAGTTTATTTATGCATATCATTGGTGATTTAGGCATGTAGGCACAGTTTTCTCCAATATTGAGTCTAGCTAAATTTGTCAATAGCACTTATCTAAATGCATTTGTTAATTTTGAAATTGACTTTGTCCAATATAGTATATATATGGTTTATTAATATTATAATAATTAATTGATAAAATTTTGTTAGCTGGGTCAAAACCAAAGGCTTCGAGCAAACAATAAACAGAGGGAACATTGAGAAGACCATGTAAAACTATAGAAAATATGACAAACTACATGGAATAAATAGTCATGTAGATGAAGAAACGTCTAAACAAATACGAAGTTGATTGTTATTCAAGATGCACAGCCACCAATTCAAGAGTTATAAATTTCAAATTTTGATAACTAGCTATGTGAGCAGAAATGCACCCACAGTCACAGATTATTTAATTAATTAATACAACATGAACTAAACATGTATATGTATCTTCAAAAATATAGTCTAAGGTGGATGCTTATTATTTTTAGTAAGAGATGAATTTTATAAAAAATAAATATAATTTTATTAAAACATATTTTATATTGAAGTTCACAACTCTTTCAACAAGAGAAAATTATTATTAATTGAAGTGGCTTTAATTATCATTTTACAATCCTTTCTGATAAAATTGGAGCCAAAGATGGTGTGAAATGAAAATGGATCCCCTCAAAAACACATTCTCATGTTTTTTCAAGTGTATCAATATCTACCTTTAAAATTAACTTTTTTTATTTTTATTTTTCTTTCTCTCTTTTTTTGAACGAAGAGTGGAAATTTCAATGGATTTTTATGTCAGATGAGAGGATCCATTCTCATGTGTGATTGATAAAATTAAAATGATAATACTAATATGCACTCTTGTTAAGAAAATAAAATTTAAGTGGAAATTTTAATTTTTACAATTCTAAGATTTCATTTTGACATTTATATTAACAAATGTCTTAAGCAATAGATGTTACCATTTGTTAAAATAAAATACTAATAGTGGAACATATATGTGTTTATACTTTATACGCGCTGGCTAGATTCTGTTAGTTTGAAGTAGAAGTGGCAAAGTGGATAGTAATGGTGGTATCAAAACAATCTATTAATTCATTTAAAATCTAATAGAAAATGTTATAAAAAATTCTAATATAATTCATCCATTATAAATAAAAAACATACAATTCATCTCTTATTATATTTTCAATAGATGAATATCCATTCAATCCATTTAATTATTTTCTTTTGACCATTGTAATAAATTAATATTAGTTATTATTTATTATTTTTAGAAAATATATTTTCTTTTGATATAAAATTCTGTTTTTTAATCTTAAAAAAAAATTTGAACAATTGTTTTACAGCAAAAAAAAAGTATTTTTTTGTTAAAAAGAACAGTATGTTTAATAGGGAAAAATGCTTTTATATTATTTTTATAATAAAAGTAATAAGTTATTGTTTATTTATTAATTTATTATTAATTAAATAACAGGAAGGGTGGCTGGTGTTGGTCACCAACCACCTCCACAGCAGAAATCCGACGATCCATGACGGAGCTTACAGTGATCGGTGGAGAAGCTCCAGCAGCGCGATCGTAGTTACCAACCACCAGTAATATTATTAATTAAATTAATAATAAATTATATTATAAGTTTTATTTTTTAATTAATACAAAAACTGATTTTTAAAATACTAAAAAAATCTAGTTTGAAGCAAAAAAAAAAATTGTCATTAAAGAAAAATAACAAGAACTTCAGAATTTTTAAAATAATAATTTATTATTTTGATAAATCACTTAATTTTTAAACTGTAACCAAAACAGTTTTATTTAGAATTATAAGAAAATAATATTATTTTTTTTCTGTAAAAACAACAGTTTTTTAATTTAAAAAATATATTTTTTAAAACAATATGGATAATATTTATTAAAGGTAACTATTTATAATAAAAAAATCTATTTAATTGGATTTAGTTCAAAAATATATATGTAGTCAATTGAATTTTAAGAAATGGTTGGATAGATTTAATACATTATGCAGCTCTGCAAAGTTGGAAACACTACACCAAGTCAATAATTATTGATTAAAACGAGAAATGCTCCACTAAAATCAATAATTATGCCATGTGAAGCTTTTATTCTACTCTCATTACTCACTATTGCACTTGGACAGTACTACTACTTTAGCTCTGTGCTTGTAATTACTGTGATAATTAAAGTCACATTGAGGACATTGCAGTGCTAGGTGTACTCATTTTCATTGTATTGAGGCTACTTTTTTAGCAAGACTGTCTTCCGACTAATTTTTCTTAAAAACATTGTGTTATATAAAAATTCTGGTATGAAATTTTTTCAGTGGTATGTCTTGCTGCTTGAACTTTGTTCAATTTGATATTTCAACTTCTGCCGAATGTGATAATTGCATTATGCCCATGTACTGAGTAAGACAGCAATTCATAAAATTCCAAATTTCAATGATCCATAATATAATCATGTATACAGCATTTTACAAAACACGACGGGGTTTGTTCCTACTACCTTTTCTTAGGAGATGCAAACGCAGTCTATGGTGTTATAAACATGGAGATTCCAACGTAGCAAGTTAATTGTACGAGGCTTGGCACGGTTGTATCATTCGGCTGCTAATGCCCTAGATCCTTCATTTTGGCTGATCCAGGTTTCCACACATGTCTGTAGTTATGAATCATGATCAGTAAAACCCCGTTAAAAAATATACACACATCAGGCAAGCCACAAATTTATAACAGACCCTTGATTTCAAAAAACACAAATAAAGAAGTGGTGAGAGGGCGGCAAAGGAAGTCTATTGTGTTAAAAAATGAGGGGTGACAATCCCACTATAAAGGCCACATATTTCAACATCACTCTCTATCAGCGAGACATCCCACTTAAAATAAATTATATAATGCGAAAAGTACATAATAAGGACTACAAGACCAGTGTATGCAAAGCAAGGAGTGTATTACCAGTGCCTTCTTTACATCTATATCCAACACATGTTCTGAATCACACAGCCATGTAACAGTAACAAGTGATGAAAAGCCAAATGCAACGGAATGTAAACAAATGGCCATATGTGAAATATTTGTATTTGTAAAGCAAATGCAAGATGTAAACAAATGTAGCAAACAGCCCAGAGTACCCATTTTGTAGTAGAAAATATCAAAAGCTTAATGCTAAGTGTAAATGGTAAAATGATGAAAACAGGTAATCCTAATTGACCAATCCTGGCTTCACATGCATCAAGTTTCTAGACATAAAAAACAACAAGGCAAATAATAATGAAGAACCACAGGATTTAAAATAATGTTGTTAATGGGGAACAATTACACGTCTACTGATAAATCTATCCGGCCTTTAAGCTGCATTAAATTTTTAATATGACAATACACCAGATGTACTTTACCTCAACTTCAAGAAAATAGGGATTTAATTTCCTAGCAGTCAGATAAGCTGTGCCTTTTTAAGGTCAGAAACAACACCACGATCCTTGGAGCCCCTCTCATTGTACAATACCTGCAAAAAGACCGTATATTTTAGTCTGCAAAGTAAATTATTGACTCCAAGAAAAAATAGTCTAACCTAGGTATGGCAAGTACCTTGTCTATGATTCCATACTCAACAGCTTCACTAGGGCTAAAATACTTTGGGCGCCGAATATCAGCTTCAATTTGCTCAGGTGATTTTTCAGTGTGCTTTGCTAACAAATTAACCTTGAAATAAATTAAACGGAGGGCATGTCAGTTACCGTAACAATCTTTATATCAATCTTTGTTTAAGATGATGACTTAAAACTACTCCCTCCGGAATGAAATATAAGCAAAATGGTAGTTGAAAAATTGATGTATTTGGACTAAACTCTTAACCAGATACATCAACCTTTCAACTACCATTTTTACTCATATTTCATTCGAGAAGGAGTACACTGATAACAAGTCCATACTTCAAAACAATAAGCTTATAGTGAAGCGCGGATATATAACTTTTAAAACACAAGTCATAATTCCTAATCTGAAATGTTGTGGTTGAAGGGAACCAAAAAATTATTTGGCCACAGCTATACAAACTTATATTTTAACATTTCAGAGGGACTACAAGCATTAAAGTATGCAGTTATCTTTACAGATAGAAATGGTCACTCACAGCGGAACCTAACTACGTAAAATTCAATCAAAGCAAACTAGACAATTATTGTTCTAACCAATTCTGTTTTCACTCTAGTGATTTCTTTTCTTGCAAGGTTGACATCTGTGGCCTGACCTTGAAACCTTGCAATTGGCTGCAAATTGAAAAAGATAACATGCTTAAGGTGTTTGTAAAGAGATAACCGAAGACATAAAATGAGTAGAGTATTAAATGGTTGAGAACAAACCTGTTTTATCATTATAGTTGATGATGGCAAAGCAGATCGGTTCCCTTTTGCACCAGCAGCCAAAAGTAAGGCTGCCTCTCCCCAAGCATTGCCAACACAGAGAGTAAAAATAGGAGGTTTGATATAGCTGTAGCAGAAAAATTTAGTTAGGTTTATTAATACAAATTTCTACAGAGGCTTTTGCAAGTCGAAAACAAGTTATATAATAAAGAGATAATACGCCTCTTCTTTGGGGGTGGGGTTGTGTAGTGAAGGATAAATATAATTATTCCATTAATACTTGGGTAGGATGGGCTTATGTAGAGCCACTCAGATTGCTGTCCTTCATGGGGGGACTCATGACTCATGAGGATGATACGAATAAAAATAAGTTTGGGAATGTATATGTGAGAAGGAATAAATAGTTAGTTAGTTAGTTAGTTAGTTTTCTTTTGAGCTTAGCTGTCATTCTGTTAGAAATTGGAGCCAAAACAGATTACTATAAATAGCAATCTGTTAGGAGCAGTTAGGAGGTTAGGAAGAAATAGAATTGGTTGGACTGATTCATAGGGAATCAGGAATTTTCTTCTCTAAGCTTGTAACATGTTCTTCATTGCGAAATAATACATTCAATTCAGAAACACCTTGATTCTTAATAGCATTCTTCTATTCTATCCCTAATTCCTCTTCTTTGAGTTACCAGTTGTAACACTGGTATCAGAGACACCGATTCTGGTGTCCTGTGATCGGTTGTTTCCGCTGCGATTGCGTATGGTTTTGACGCGAAACATGGCTCGTTCTTCGGATGATTGGAATTTAGAGAGGGAAGAAATACGCACGAGGCTTGACCTAAATGAAGCGAGGACGAAGAAAACCGAAGAATTGCTTGCTGCAATCGCAAGCAAATTAGGAGTGCGATCTGATGACGATCATGGTGATGGAGGCAGTGAGATCGGAGATCGTGAATGCATCAGGGAGAAAGGGCAAAATCGTTGGCGGAAATTGGAAATCCCAATTTTTTCCGGTGAGGACGCTTTTGGTTGGACACGCAAGCTAGATCGCTATTTTTCGTTGCAAATGGTCCAAGAAGAAGAGAAAATGCAGGCGATTCTGTTAGCATTGGAAGGCAGAGCTTTAAGCTGGTTTCAATGGTGGGAGAGGTGCAATCCAAATCCTTCATGGGATGCTTTCAAGGTGGCTGTCATAAGGAGATTTCAACCATCAATGATTCAAAATCCTTTTGAATTGTTGCTATCTTTGAAACAGGTTGGTACAGTGGAAGAGTATGTGGAGGAATTTGAGAAGTACGTTGGCGCTCTAAGAGAAATTGATCAAGAATTTGCTAAGGGCATTTTTCTGAACGGGTTAAAGGAAGAAATTCAGGTAGAGGTAAGATTGTTTGAACTAAAAAGCCTTACTGATGTTATTCAAAAAGCCCTAATGATAGAACAGAAAAATATTATTTTGAATAAGAAGGGGAGCACTGACTATTCTAGACCGACTAGCTTTACAAGAAATAATTCTTTCAGCAAGGTGGTAACTGTTGATTCTAAGCATACTGCTGATAAAAAAGTTGATCGTCCTGCTAGTGGTAGTGTTGTTAATAGCTCGGGATCAGTAAATATGAATGAAAGAAATAGGAGCAGAGGGGGAGAGTTCAAACACTTAACAGGAGAAGAAATGAGGGAAAAAAGAGAAAAGGGGTTATGTTTCAGGTGTGATGAGCCTTATTCCAGGGAGCATAGATGCAAGAACAAGCAGTTTAAAATGTTAATAGTGGAGGAAGAAGATAGTAGTGAAGAGGAGGATAAAGAGGACTTGGTTTCAAAACAATTTAATGCTCTTCACCTATCCTTATGTTCCATGGCAGGCTTAACTTCATCCAAATCCTGGAAAATTTCAGGGGAGTTATATGGGAAATCTATGATCATTTTAATTGACTGTGGTGCCTCACACAATTTCATATCACAAGAAATTGTCTCTCAATTGCAGCTGAGGGTGGAACCAACACTCACTTACTCGGTAGAGGTGGGGGATGGTCATAAAGTGAGATGTCAAGGAAAGTGTAAGAAGCTAAAACTTGCGATACAAGAGCTGGAAGTAGAACAAGATTTTTATCTGTTTAGCTTGAAAGGTGTGGATATAGTTTTGGGGCTGGATTGGCTAGCCAGTTTGGGGGAAGTGAAGGCTGATTTTGGAAAACTTGAATTATCTTTGAGGAGAGGCAAACAATGGGTCAAAATTGTTGGAGATCCTTCTCTAGCAAAAACTCAATTACACTTTGGTGC
>NC_021166.2:11736461-11856113 GCF_000331145.2 Cicer arietinum
GCTGATGCTCTTTCGAGAAAGAGTATGTATTCAACTATTTCAGTTTTGTCCAATGAAGAAACTGAAGATTGGATATTGGATGTTCAACAGGATTCCAAATGGAAAGAGGTGATGCAAGATTTAGTGGTTGATCCTAATTCACATGTTGGTTTCGAATTGAAGGGAGGATTACTATTGTTTAAAGGAAAATTGGTCATTTCCAAAACATCTAATAGAATCCCTATAATTTTAGCAGAATGCCATAATACTCCAATGGGGGGACATTCAGGTTTTTTCAGAACTTACAAGAGAATTGCCAGTTTTCTGTTTTGGGAGGGCATGAAAAAAGATATCAAGCAGTATGTAGAAGCATGTGATATATGCCAGAGGAATAAATACTCCACATTAGCTCCAGGGGGTTTATTACAGCCATTACCAATTCCCACTCAGATTTGGATGGACATTTCTATGGATTTCATTGGAGGTCTTCCTCGGATCAAAGGAAAGGATACTGTTTTAGTAGTGGTTGACAGGCTTTCTAAGTACTCTCATTTTATTGCTTTGGGCCATCCTTTCTCAGCTAAAGAAGTGGCTGCTGTCTTCATCACAGAAGTTGTTAAACTTCATGGCTTCCCATCAACAATTGTCACTGATAGGGATCCTATATTCTTAAGCCAATTTTGGAAAGAATTGTTTAGATTGGCTGGAACTCAATTAAAAATGAGCACCTCTTATCACCCTCAGACTGAAGTTGTTAATAGGTGTTTGGAGACTTACTTGAGATGTTTTGTGGGACCTAGACCTCGGAAATGGTTAGACTGGCTTGCTTGGGCAGAATTTTGGTATAATACTACTTTCCAAAGTTCAGCAGGAATGACTCCGTTTAGAGCTGTGTATGGGAGAGATCCTCCATTGTTGATAAAAGGGTGTGCGATTCCATCCAAAGTTGAAGATGTCAATCAACTGGTCCAAGCCAGAGATGACATTTTGAAGGAACTCCAGCAGAATTTACTTCATGCCCAGGATCAGATGCGAGTTCAAGCTAATAAGCACAGGAGATTGGTGGAATTTTCAGAAGGGGATTGGGTCTATTTGAAATTACAGCCTTACAAAATCAAATCCTTAGCCTCAAGACCCTATGCTAAACTGGCTGCAAGGTTCTATGGTCCTTATCAGGTGCTATCTAAAGTCGGTCCAGTAGCCTATAAACTCCTACTACCTTCTCATTCTAAAATTCACCCAGTTTTCCATGTCTCTCTTTTGAAAAAAGCCTTACAGCCCCATCAGCAGCCCCAACCTCTCCCTCCTATGTTGAATGAAGAGTATGAACTCCAAGTAGAACCAGCTGATATAGTAAACTGGCGTGAAGATCAGCAAGGATTAGTGGAAGTTTTGGTCCTTTGGAAGAATCTACCTACTTATGAAAGTACTTGGGAGAGTGCAGCTAAATTGCAGGAACTATTTCCAACTTTTCCCCTTGAGGACAAGGTCATTCTTTTAGGGGGGGGTATTGATACGAATAAAAATAAGTTTGGGAATGTATATGTGAGAAGGAATAAATAGTTAGTTAGTTAGTTAGTTTTCTTTTGAGCTTAGCTGTCATTCTGTTAGAAATTGGAGCCAAAACAGATTACTATAAATAGCAATCTGTTAGGAGCAGTTAGGAGGTTAGGAAGAAATAGAATTGGTTGGACTGATTCATAGGGAATCAGGAATTTTCTTCTCTAAGCTTGTAACATGTTCTTCATTGCGAAATAATACATTCAATTCAGAAACACCTTGATTCTTAATAGCATTCTTCTATTCTATCCCTAATTCCTCTTCTTTGAGTTACCAGTTGTAACAGAGGACTCCATCAATTATTAAAATCTGTTTTGTAATGCTTGCATAAGCACTTTCAGCACAAAAGCTTTGCCACTTTACCACCCACAAGTTATGCAACTACGACAGTATTTAAACATTTTGTCAAGCCCACCTAGTGGGATAAGCCTTGGTTGGTTAGTTGTAGAAGTTAAACTTTTTCTAATGACACCAATGCAATATACAGTTTAAGACCCAACAGAAGTATGATAAAAGAAAATAGATGCCAGGGTCATAGAAAGCATAGAGATGATAACCTCATCAAATCATAAACTGCAAGTGCTTCAGTCTCATAACCCAACTTCTCACCTCCCTGAAAGATGGACACAAGATTCTATTAAACAAGAGGATCTTTTCATGGAGACTTGAGCACCACTATTTTAGCATCTAATAAGAATTATTTGTGGATCTTTCTGCTTGGCAAAGAAATGGAGCAATAATTCACAATTCCATGTTATGCATCAGGCAATTCCTGCTATTCGCACTTTAGCAATAAAACAAAATAAATAAATGTATATCAAGCTACGAGAAATATTATATCTCATGAAAAAGGAAATACACTAGACAGTACCTATTTAAACAAAATACATCACGTACCTTGGTTGTCCCAGTGGAGTTTACATATAGGTAAATGGGTTTATTTTCATCGTCATATTGAAGGTAAAGAAATTCAGCTACCATCAACTCTGTGACAGATGGAACAAGAGACATGCCCAAGTAAATAATCCGATTTTTATACAAGTAAGAAGCTAGGTCTGGTGGAGGTTGCTCCCATGCAGTCCCTCTTGAGAAAGGAATAACCTATCCAAAGACAAGAAAATTTGAAAATTAAACCTACATAAATAATATCAGTAGCATATGTCGTACTTTGTGTGCCATAAATTATTGCACATATAAGCTATATAATTTATTTGCATAATATATAAATCATGCATGAGTAGCATTACTGTTGAAGTTATGGGTTTTAGTTAAAAAGAGAAGAGAAATAAAAAGAGCTTGAATGTACTTAACATTTGATGATAAATTGATAGTAGATTAACTATTAAGTAGAACTCATAACTCAAGACTTAACCGCTTAATAAAAGCAAATAAGATTAGCACCCACATAAGTCAAAAGCGACCAAAGCTGAACCATCGAGAGCATAAGATAAAAGACGAGTCTTAAGTTAACCACTCAAGACAAAAACAAAAATATCAAAGCTTAACCACCTAACTAATGCAAAAGCTAAAACCAAGCCAGGTGAAACTAAACAACGCGTAACCAAGAAACACTCAAACAGCAGCAAAGAAACCCTCAAAAATGGGACCCACAAGCCGGAAGGTGTCCCAAACAAATCAAGATGGTTTAACAAAGGGGATCATGTCAGGAAAGACGAAACCATTTGAATACATTGTTACAAATTTTTTTAGTGAGGGATGCCATGTGCTCTTTGGTTATTTTTACAGTATGCTCTCCAAGGATTTCTGCATTTGATATAAAATTCATTTGGTTCATGGGATAAAATGTTTTATTTTTTGGCTATTATAGAAACATACACTAAGCCAACCCAAGCTTGGGTGCTGCAGCTTTAAAACTAATAGGGAGAGTTTGCCACCCATTTGGGTCCCACAAGACCCGAGGGATTAGTCTCTACAATAGCACGCAAAGGATACCTGGTCTACACCAAAAATATGGTAGACCATTTGGATAAAATGTGTCTTCTGTGTAACCACCTCGAATTCGTTGAGTGTAATTACGACAATTTGACTTCATTGACTAACAGACACACACTTGTAAACCGAAACTTCTTCCTTATACCTTAGAAATGACAAAAAAACCTAACCACTTTTTCGCACCTCCCTAACCAACACAAGTAACTTACTCAACCATTTTTCTCTTTAACAAAAGGAAAATTATAAAGCCTTAAAATTAAGTCTTCCAAAGTGAACTAATGTTCAAATCTCTAAAACCATAGACAAAATTATTACACGCAGTGAATAATCACGTCAATCTCCTATCCAATTCCAATTGAACATTAAAAACGCGAATGTGAAAGTTGCTTGAGAAATGTTGGAAAAAAATTACCATAGTAACGACGCCTCTTTTACCGCCGGAACTACGAAACGACGCTGGATTGAGGCACGGAGGTCGGAGCTTGAGTCCGGAGAATTGGCTAGAGGCATTGGTGATTGCGGTGGAAGGAGCGACGAAATCGGTGGAGATAGAGGTTTTGAAAGAGGATTTGATGGCTCTGATAGGGGTTATGGTTCGTGATGAAGAGGGTGAAAGCAACATGGGTTTGTTGACTGCGAAGGTGAAAGGTGCGTTGGCGGTTGCAACTTCCATGGTTCAATTCTACAGGCTCAAGAGAGTGTTCAGAATTCAGATAGTGTGAAAAATGCGAGAGTTGAGGGAGAATGCCACAAATTTTAATTACGTACGTTTTCTTGTGCTGGACCACTTTAATTGGGCCAACAGCCCAATAAACTAAGATTTTGTACCCCCTCAATTAGGAAAATTGAATATGGTATCCCCAATTAGACTTATATTCCTTAAAGTGTAAAAAAATCAATTTTATCCGTTTTATTTTTATTCAATCAAAGATAAAAAACAAAATAACTTCAAAATATTATCATCTCACTAAAATTTCTAGTAATTAAATTGTTTTTTCTTCCGGTAGTATAATTGAATATCGAAAATTTCGTCAACAACATTTCTGGTACACTATTTATTCTACTAGAAATTGTGTGTCTTAGAATTTTCGTAGTTACTTTTATTCTATCCGAAATTTATGTCTTGAAATCTTTAAGAGTTAATTTTATTCTGTCAAAAATTTCATAATTCGTACGTAAACTTTTTTCTGATTTTTTTTTTTTAAATAGAGATGAGAAAACAACATTATGTATAGATTTGACTGAAACATTTACAATTGATTATCATTACTCTCTAACATAGAGACTGGAAGGGAGAGGGAGGAAGGGATGTGTTATTAGTTTAATGTGAAGACTTCACCTCTTTCATCTTTTTTCAACATCGGCTCTCCTATTAGATTGTGTAGGAAGTCGAATTCGAGAATGTTCCACTACTCTAATATTCACTGGAAACAAAATTGAATGAAAAAAATATAAAAATATTTTTTTTAAAATGTTGTACAGAAAATTTCATGAACGAAATTTTTGGTAGTTATTTTATAAAAATGAAATTTTTTATAGTTATTTTATAAAAATGAAATTTTTGGTTGAGAACAACTAACGGATTTTTAAATTTCTAGATGAATCTAACTTTCGAAAATTTCAAAGATAAAATTTCCGATATTAAAAAAAAAATACTAGAAATTTCCGGTAAAAGAATTTTAAAGAAAAAAAATTACTTTTTTTGAATTTGTTTTAGTTTTTTACTGTATACTTACGAGTATTTTAGTAAGTTAATAGATCAAAAAAAAATTAAATGAAGGTATAAGTTCAATTGTGGGGGTACAACATCTAATTTTCCTCAATTAAACTTGTATCTCTTAATATGTAAACAAAAATTACTTTTTTCTTTTTATTTTCATCATTCCATTATAAAAATAAAAATAAAAAATTGTTCCAAAATCGTACCTCTTTCACCCAAATTTCCTTACATAAAATTTTTTCCCTAAAATTTGGTATGCAAATTTTTTAAAAATTGTCAAAAATTTTAGATGGATTGTTAGTTTAATATGTGGACTTCACAATCATGAGTTAGTAGTTACTTTTGAAAATAATGCATTTGTGAGACATTTAAAAGAAAATGATAAGAAACATGTTGACGAGCTGACAAAGTATTATGTTGCACAGAGGCACATCTTGACATCTTTGAGAGATTGAGATAAAAAGAACGTAACTAATATCTCTCAAATTTATAAGTGACTAACCACATATCAAAATAATTTGAAAATGTCCTATAACTATTATGCAACATCTATTGAAGTTGATTGAAGCTGAGAAATATGCTTGTTGGAGTGGGACCCATGAAGACTTCAACGTTGTGAGAGACATGTTTTGGATGCACCTATACTCCATAATTTTGTTGAACATGTTCTCTATTGTATTGATCATGGATATCACCTACAAAATCAACAAGCATATGTTACAATTGCTTGAAATTGTTGGCGTAACTTCAACTAAATTGACATTCAACGTTGCATTTGCTTACATTGACGGTGAACTTCAAAAAAAAATTTGTTGAGCATTAGAAAAGTTAAAAGAGTTATTTGAAACAAATAACTCGTTTTCTCGGATGATTGTGACAGAGAACTTGTTTTGATGATTGTAACTGAAGTTGTATTTTCATCTTCAATAAATTTATTTTGTCAACTTCATATCAATAAAAATATTGAAGTCAAATGCAAACAATATATATTGAATAAGGATATGCATAAATCCATTCTAGATTTGTGGAGGAAAATTATTTACGGTTACGAAGAGAATGGGTATGTCATTAAGGAAAGTTTGTTGAAGCATGAATCAATCGACTGTTGCATCTAAAAAATACTACGACCAATAGGTATATCATTAAAACTTTGTACTTTATTTTATACTTATACATGTTTAGGATTAAGCATGCATGTTTGATATTTTTTTTTTTATTGAAATATTAACCTTAGTTGCAGTTCTGATCCTTCTATTTTTACTAATTCACGAAATTGGTCAATCTATTTTAAAAGTCAGATAATTTTGGTTCTTCTCCCAATTTTTTTTTAAATATATGAAGATTTGACGTATTTTAAATATCATGAGATACAATTACATGATATATAATCACCAAGATACTTTAATTATTCATATATATCATTAATTAAATTACAAATATGAAAAATTTCTAAAGTTAAAAGTTAAGTTTTTATGGTGTTTTATTTCAATTTTGTAGATGTTAATCATTCTACATCATTGTATCATATGACATGCAATTTAAAGCATGTCACGTCACTATTTTTTAGTTAAAAAATTACAGAGATGAACCAAAATTGTCGAATTTTAAAATTGAGGGACCAATATTGTAAATCAATAAAAATAGATGACTAAAACTGCAATTAAGTCGAAATATTATTTGTTCTTTTTTTTTGTTTGAATATTAAAATTGAGTCTGGTCATTGGTCATTGAAAATATTTTTGAAACATAGTAAATAAGATATTTTTTTTTGTAAGACATAGAATGATGTGAATGGGATGTTGATGTTGCAGTTTATGAAGACAAAATCTTCATTTAAGACAATTAAAGGTTGCAAAAATTATACACAACAATTAATAATATGAGAATTTGACTTAGGTTGTATCAAGGAAATATTTATTGTTGATGAATTTGACTTAGGTAGTAACGACAAAGTCGCATGTCGTTGTATACTTAAAAACTCTCATGAATTATCTTGTGCACGTGAGTTGAGTCGTTGACACGGTACAAGGTGGAAGGTGTTCCAACCCTATTGAATGAATTCATATACATTGAATGAAATTAATCTTGAATAGTGGTCCAAACGAAGAAAAGTTAAAGAATTATTCAGAATAAAAAGAAGTCCATATGGTTTAATAAATTTAAATAAAAAGAAGTTGAATAATAAGTTTAAAATCTAAAAATTATATTGAGAATAAAAATCTACTACTCTAAATTTTAAATTAGAATCGATCTACAAATAAAATGAAGTTTAAATTTTTTTTATTAAAATATGTTAAAATCAATTTCTCTTTCATAAAAGCTAATTAAAAAAATGCATGTAGCTTCTTAAAATGTAAATCCCGGTAAAATAGTTCAACTAAATATATGTTTTGTATCACTGTGAGTTTCCAAAAATACAACATTCTTATGTTGAATTCTAATATGGGAGAATATTCAATCATGAGAGTGAAAAAAACAAGCTAAGGTAACAAAATACGTAGAGGTGACAAATAATTATTAAATCATTTTCATTTCTAACTCAATGCCCCTTTCAAATTAACAACTAATCATGTAATTCTATTTATTCATTTTTTTATATAAAAAATTTAGATAAAATGAATTTTGAAGTTAAAGTCATGAAGACTCAAAATTCATAACAGAAGTCTATTATTATCCATCAACCAATTTTTGCTGCACTTATTAATTTAAAACTTAATTTTTTGGGTAGCATAGCTTGTACTAATTGTTAGTTCCAAGAAGAAAATGGATGTGTAACCCAAAGATAGTGCCACATAGTATTAAATGATTGGTTGCGCAATTCATGAAAACCAAAAAAAGACAAACAAGTTGCCTTAACTAGCTAAGGCAGGGCTAACACATTCCATAAAAAAGTTTCACATTTGACACTGTTTTCATCCAATTCTTATTTATAAGTAAAAATAAGTAACAATAAGTATTTGATACATTTTATTTATAGTAACTTATACTTTAAATAAAATATATCAAGTGAAGTTCCACTTGAGTAGCTCACTCCCCATTGTGTTGTGTCCATATTGTAAGAGGATGAGATGAGGAGTGAGATAGCCTCAGAAACTGAAACAGAGAACTGAGAACTGAAAACCCACCCACTCACACTGTCATCATCAATGCAACTTTAAAAGCATCGTCAACCATGTCAAACACCATTTTCATGGCTTCTTTTTCTCCTCTAACTTCAATCTCAACCACTCATTCTTCACACTCCAAACCCCACAACCTAATCCACAACAACAATCTCCTTACTCTCAGACCCAAAAACTTTCCTTTATTTTCTCTCTCTCCCTTGAGAGTTTCCGCTGGAACTTCTGATTCACCTGAAACTGCACTCAAACCACCACCGGAGAACATCTCTGTTGGGACAAATGGGTCTGCTTCTGCTGCTACTGCTCCTGAGGAAGTTAAGGTTTCCAGTGGTTTTGTTGACCCTAGATGGGTTGCTGGTACATGGGACTTGATGCAGTTTAGGAAAAATGGTAGCACTGATTGGGATGCTGTTATTGACGCTGGTAACTTTCTTTCTTTACTCAGTGTTTTTTTCTGTGTTTGATATTCAAATCAGTTTTTTGTTTTCTTCAATTCCATTTTACTGTAGGCTAAAATTTCACTATTGTATTGGTTTTTGTTATAATGTTTAGTTGTTTACAATGTCTATTATATTCACTTACATTCAGATCCATATTATGCTGTACAGTTTAATTTTCTCCTGATTGATGATTATGAAAACTGAATTACAAAGTGGTAGTAGGGTTTCACATATGGGAGTAAAAAAAATTCATTAAGAAAAGTTTTTTTTTTTTTCCTTTTAAAATGAAGATAAGGGAGTTTTGTTTTGTGCTTGTTGAGGGAGCAGTTCCTTCCTTAAATTTGTTTGACTGTGCTTATCGATCGCCTTAGATTCATAAATGGTTATTGATTCTTCTAGAAAGCCTTAGCATGTGTTTGGTTGAACGGGGGATAACTGGCACCGTGAGTTTAGGTTTCTCCCACCGTAATTTTTTATAAGCTATAACATGTAGCTTCTGATTCACTGTGATTTTGGTGTTTTTTAAACACACACCTCGTGTGTTTGGTTTACTGTTTGAGTTGAAGAAGAGGAGGTGCAAGACCTGGTTTGTTGTAATCCTTATTGTTAAGATGAACACACTTGTTTATATTTGTCAATGAAAAAATGGCGGGGATTTTATCCAGAACCATGCAATGCGAAAATCAAGAGACCTATACCTTATCAGCCACAGCCCATTTCCACCTGTGGTGGATGAGTTTGGATACTTGAGAGTCCATTTATGAGAGGGAAGGAGGGAAATGATTTAGTAATTAAAATATTAAATGTACCTTTTTGTTTTTTTCTCTCTCATAAATGGACCCTCAAGTACTTGAGGGGATCCTAGTGTTCTTCAGCTCTTTGACTTTCTACTCCTTGCCAAACTGTTATTGCTGCACAACTTCTGCAGAATTTTAGCATGGTGGTTTTACATAGAAAGGCCTGGACTTGGAGTCTGATTTTATGCCAAAATATGAAACTGATGTAGACTAAGAGTCAGTTTGGGCAAACTAATACGTCAACAATTCTTCCTCCTGACTTGATGAAGCCTATCAAACTGCCAACTGATGCTGACTCTTTTTTGTCATAAATATGATATAAGTTTATGCAATCTCTAACACCCAGTTGAACCAGTTTGCCAATAATATTAAATGAATGTGCCTATTAACTGTGTCATTCGCATATTCTATTTGACTAAGCATAAGTCCTTTCTCTCTTTTGGTTTTCCTTAACTTAAGACGAGGTTAGAGATGGATAGTTAGCATAAGGATTAGATTCATACGTAGTCATCGTCTCATATTTTATTCTCTATTGCTAAATACTTTGAACTTCAATTCATCAGAGGCGCGGAGGAGAAAATGGCTCGAGTCTAACCCGGAATCATCCAACAACAACAGTCCTGTAGTGTTTGACACCTCCATTGTACCTTGGTGGGCATGGATAAAAAGATTCCATCTCCCTGAAGCTGAACTACTTAATGGTCAGTTCATTTTTGTATTCTGAAATGAAATGAGACAATAAAGTGTTTTTTTTTTTCAATATAAGGAAAAAATTCGACTTTGTTTACTTTTTCTTCTTTGGTATGGTGCAGGTCGAGCCGCAATGATAGGATTCTTTATGACATATGTGGTCGATAGCTTGACTGGAGTAGGTCTAGTTGATCAAATGAACAACTTTTTTTGCAAAACTCTTCTGTTTGTAGCAGTGGGCGGAGTACTTTTGATCCGGAAGAATGAGGACTTTGATAATTTAAAGAAGCTGTTGGAGGAGACTACATTTTATGACAAGCAATGGCAAGCAACTTGGCAGGATGAGAATTCAAGCACTTCCAAAAAGGATTAGTGGGATTGTTGTTCTGTAGTTCTGTCTCCCTCCACCTTCTGTAACTTAATATATTTAGTGCGCTCTATTATTTATTAATCTTGTAGTGCAGACGAAGACATGGATACGGTTTTAGTTGTATTTCAATTCCTTCTATGATGCTAATGCAGACTGATAGAGTTTTTGTGTGGTCGAAATGCAGGATTTTTCTTGAGTGTATGTGAAATTTGGCTGTTAGTTTGAATAAGTCTTAATTGGGTTTATTACAACTAAGAGTTTAATAGAGATGTATAGTCCGTGTAAAATAGTTTTATATAGACATGCGATGAGAACATGTGATATTGCCACGGGAGCAAACTTTCTAACCACAAGTTATTGAACGACTATACAAACAATCGGACACATTTGAATTGTTATAAGCAGTGGTCCTGATTGCAGTTGTAAGATTAGGAATTGCCATACATCTATTGCAAAAGTTTGGGAAGTTTTTCCATTCTTTCTTACCGACAACAGGTGGATCTAAGCTCTCGAAACTCTGTAATTTTATTTTAAATTCTGTGTTGTATATTCAATATAATATTTTATTTTAAAGGTGTATTGATATCAACACTTCAATCTTGGACTTTGAAAATTCAAGCCTAACTTTAATCTTTGCGGATTTTCGATCGAATTTTATTGTCTAATGGTGTAAAAACACAAATTGTTATCTAATTCTTCAAAAACCTCGAGATGCATTAAAGAATTGTCAGTTTGTTACTTTTGATTTGCATGCACATTTATACATAATAGCTAAAGCAAAATTGAAAACAAACACCAGTAGAAAACAAAGATAACTATAACTTTATCTAATTCCTGGATAAAAATGTTGGCGTTATAACATTTATTCGCAAGTCTCACATAACTATACCAATTAGCCGACTAACGCTACAATACCAAAGGCCTAATGAAAAGGTAAAAAGTTAAGACAAATTCTACTTTTGCAGTAGTGAGCAAATGTGTATCTAATTCTGATATGTAAACATAAAAAGGAGCATAGGGTAATGAATTGCTCCTTAAGCTTCCCAACCTCTCAAAAGAGTAGCGCGGGCAACACGGTTCACTCCCAGAGTGAAGGCTCCCATTCTCAGGTCACAATTGTTGGATTTGCACATTGCTTTGATGTCTAGGAAAGCCTTGCTCATGTACTTCTTCAGCTCACGGTTCACTTTTTCTTCATCCCACATGAAACCTTGAATGTTCTGCAGGGACCATAGAGCCACAGGGAGATTAGCATTATATTATTATATTACATATACAAAAAGAGAGACCTTGAGTTATTTGTGTTGGTCCTATTCACCTGAACCCATTCAAAGTAGCTCACAGTAACTCCACCAGCATTAGCATAAATATCAGGTAATATAGTGACTCCTTTTTTGGCCAAAATCTGAGGGAAAAAAACAGATATCAGTTCCATGAATACAAGTTTCAAATATATATTCGTAATAAGAAACAGCACTGATGCGAATCAGTAACATTACCTCATCCGCTTCAGGGTCAGTTGGGTGATTTGCAGCTTCAACTATAAGTTTAGCTTTCACATCAGCAGCATTTTCCCTTTAATAATGAAATAGGGAGGACGCAATGTTAATCTTAGTGAGCAAATCTAAGAAAAAATAAAATCAATTAAATGCCGACGAGCATGGGTGACATAGAAAAACATACTTGTTCAGTACTCCACCCAAGGCACATGGGATAAGAACATCACATTCATGAACAAGCACTTCATTTGGATCCATTACATCTGCTCCTTGGAACTCGGTCAAGTTTCCGTTGGTTTCCTTGTGTTTCAGAAGGGCAGGGATGTCGATTCCATTGGGATTTCGGATGGCACCAGTGATGTCACTCACAACAACAACCTTACCACCTCTCTCATAAAGAGACTTAGCGGCCCAGGTTCCCACGTTTCCAAAGCCCTGTACAACGTCGTAAAAATCAAATAAATGATGAAAATAGGATTAATATGTACTATATCGGGTATCATCCAGTGTTGACAATTGGCGGATCGTAGAAAATAGCTGTTTGTTCTATGCGCCACTTTTTGACAACACGGGTATCATCCTGCCATAGTGGTGAAGAAATACCTGAATGACAAATGTGTTCTCAGCAATTGACTTCCCATTTTCAGCTAACCAAGCCTCAGTTGCAAAAACAACTCCGAGACCTGTGGCTGCCTCCCTTCCCAAAGAACCTCCAAGATCCTACAGGCAAAAACATTAATTTTAAGCCAATTTCCTAATTACTGATATACACAAGAATATGTCATGGAAATGAGCATATATGATACTTACAATTGGCTTTCCGGTCACAACAGCTGGTGAATGACCGTGAAACTTTGAATACTCGTCGAGAATCCATGCCATAGTCTGCGAAACAACAGATCAATGAGAAGGATATACAAAACTGTTGGATTTGGATGCTAGTATGCATACAAATTGGACGGAGAGAAAATATTTACATTGTAAAAACAATACCTGAGCATTGGTTCCCATATCAGGGGCAGGAACATCCCGCTGAATACCAATGAGATCATGAATCTTTTGGGTGAAAACCCGAGTTAGACGTTCTAACTCACTGATGCTCAGGTCCCTTGGGTTGCAGCCAATTCCACCCTTTGCTCCTCCGTAGGGGATGTCTGCTACAGCTGTCTTCCATGTCATCAGCTGAGCTAGAGCATTCACCTCATCAGGGTCAACCTGAAACCAGAGAATTTGACAGTTTGATATTCAAAAGAAGTATAAAGAATCTAAATCATTGACATTCATTAGTGTAGCTAAAGCATCAACATTCAAAATGGTCAATTGAAGAATTGAGTAGATTTACTTCTTTTTTAATCTCCACAACGTATTGTGGCCATAAAAGCAGCAATTTTTGTCTGCTTGCAATTTTAACGATCCAGTGACCGCAATTTAAAATCTCAACAACAAACTGTATTTAATCTATATATTCAGAAATAAGCAGGTAAAAAATCACAAGCATTCAATAGTTATTGCAGACACAGTATTACAACTGTATATGTCTCCACTAACAGTTGCAGTCGTAAAAGCCCACATATTTGTGTATTGCATCTAAAACATTGACTACAAATTGGGTTGCATCTACACAGGCAATCAATAAATGAAAAGGAATATGCAACAGCTATCTCATGATTGGATTGAGAATTCCAAAATATGCAGGTAAAATTTCAGAGGCATTCAACAGTAATCCAATTTGCAATTTCTGGATTGTGACCACAATTTACAAAATAAACAGCACATATATTATAACAAAGTGATCAAATTTTTTAACAACAGATTGATCGTGTAAGGACAAAGAATTGATAACAGAACATGCAAACAATGTTATCTTGACACAGCCCCAAATACAAAATTGGAAGAAAAAAAAATCCAATAAATTTCCACCACTGGTTTTAGAACTGTATAATGAATTGGGGTTCTATCAAACAACTATGATGTGACATAACATGGCATATTAAATGAAACACATAAGGGTTAAATCATACTATCACAAGTTCAAGCAGTAATATTTTAAAACAGGTTAAATTCAATTGAACCAAACCATCAATTTGAAATCAATCAGAACAGATAAGTAAATAAAAAAAAGAACAAAAGATAATAAATAACCTCAGGGTGATAACGAATCCCTCCTTTCATAGGACCACGAGCATTGTCATGTTGGATCCTAAACCCCACATAAGAAACCAGAGTTCCATCATCTTTGGGGATCGTACATTCAACCTGCGAATCAAAAGACAACAACAACAAAATGAACCTTTTTAATTTCAACACAACCCAAATAAAAAAATAATAATTTTTTTTTTATAAAATGTAAACAGAAAACCATGCAAATTAAAAAAAAAACAGAGGATTAAGAAAACCCCAGAAAAGAGAAAATTTTTAAAAAATGAATACTTTGATTTCTCTGAAGGGTATGAGAAGACTCTTCTCAAGCTTGGAATCCAAGCCTAGAATACGAGCAGCACGTTGAAAATTGCAGTTTGTGGCTGCTAGAGCATTCATAGTTGAGTGAAGAAATAATAACAGAGTAATAGAATTGCAATAAAACAGTGAGGAGTGAGTGATTGAGTTAAGTGTTTTTGATGAAATATATATATAAGGAAGACGAAGATTGAGAATTAAAAAAAAAAAAAAAAAAAAAAAACCCAAAAATTACTTTAAATAAAATAGAAATTCGGTCAGCATTCATTGTAACATTAAAAAATTGAGGAATAAATGGAAACAACCCAAATTTTGGTATGTCAAGGGACTACTTTATTATTAGAAGTTTCATAACAGTATCTTCGTTTTCTTATAATATTTTCTTCAATTATATTCTAAAATATAAATTAAAAAATTAATTGAAGGATATTATATTATATGTGGAGTGTTAAATTTTAACTTAATACATTAATTTATTTTTATTTGTTTATATTTAACTACATAGTTTTTTATTTTTGAATAAAATCCACCTGTATCCAAGTATTGTTCTTATCATCATGTTTTAGGGATGATGACTTTTTCTTGTTGAAATTATTTTACCGAGACGATTAAAGTTGTGATAACTCACTGAGTAGATTCTGTATCGATTTCATTAATTATAATAAATATCTTTTAAAAAAGTTGTTGAATTAATAGTGATTTTAAAAATGATTTTTCAATATATTTATGTTAATTTAATATTTTTTGACTAATATCTTAACATTTAAATTAAAAAATACAATACTACTTTTCTTTATGTGCAGTCAATACATTGTTTTATTTTTAAAAAATAGTAAATAATAATTTATTTATTTTTTAGAAAAGTAGCACTATATATATATATATCATACGAATTCTATATAAAATATTTGATTAGCGTTTACTAACGATTAAATTAAATTTAAATATGTATTTGGTCTATTCAAATATATATTTTAGTGTTGGTAAGTTTTTTTTTTTTTTTTTTGTTAAATTAGGTTTAATTTTTGTAAAATATTGAATTTGTTTTTTAATGTTAAATCAACATTAAACGAATGAAGAGTTTTCAAAAAACTCTTAAATTCTTATTTTTATTTTTATTCATATTTTTTTTTATAAAATAACATTAATTGTTAAATCATCAATAAATAAATGTATTTTATTAATAATATAAAATTTTTAAAATTTTAAAATATAATCAAAGATTATGTAATGGTGTGTATGTATACAAATAAAACGATAACAAATAATGTAAGTCAACGGCGAATGAACAGTTACATTAAAATCTGAGAAAAAGTTATCAAATCATATAAAAAGTTTGTTAATTAACAATCTAATGTAATCCAACAAATTATCACATAATTTGAATGTAAGTTTTTTTTCTTAAATCAATTGAATATTTCAAAATTAGTTTTAGTGAGCATATATTTGTTTTGGAAGTCTTTGTAGAGGAGATTCACACATAAAACAAGAGTTCTACATAATGTATACAGTATGCTGAACAAGAATCATGTTTTGCATGCATACATTATTTTGTATAATTGACATTATGCCTATATAATTAATTCAATAAATTAAACAAACAAACTTTTAACATATATCAAACAAACAAATTAACTAAATAAACTTTTAACACAAACAAACAAATTAATTAAAAAGCTTATTAATTAACGACATCTAATTTAATCAAACAAACTTTTAAACTAATTCAATAAATTATAAACTAACTTATCTGTGTTACTAAAGAGACACATAATTAAACAATTAACTTTCATTCAAAATCATCAACAACTAAGTTAAATAATTACATTAATAATCATTACATTCACAATCTATATAGTGAGTCTACCAATCCATAATGCAATTAACAACATCATCAAAAATCAAATTACAATAAGATAATATTTTCGTTGTTTTTGTTCTAACATCATTGCATCAATCTTGTTCATTATATTCACCAAAACTTCTCTGAGCCGAGTTTGTTCTTCCATTACAACTTCAACCTTGTCCATTAACTTTAACATAAGTTCATTATGATATTTCATAACCTTTGATTTTTGTCTTTGTGATATTATCAATTGATCGATCTAACATATTTGGAGGCCTAAAACAAATTTTAATATGAGAGCTAAAACATATTTTCTAAATTTTAACATGATATCACTAAATTGATACAATTGATGTCATGTAATTTTTTTTTTTCAATTGATTTAATATTGTTTAGACAAATTAAATTTAAAAAACATTTATATGTTTTAATTTTAAAAATATTAAAATCTGATACCTTTTTATCAAGTATTTTTTTTTTTTGAGGTTTTTTGATAAAGTAAATTTTTATATTTTTCATGGAGGCCTTAAAGAGGCTCGAGCCGGCCTTGTCTTGACTATAAGAACAAAAACCCTATTTCTAAAACATAGTAACTCAAATCATCAATGGAATGATATAAATCATAACAATGGAAGAATCAAAACAAAAGTAATTTAAGTTTTTTTGAATAAAATCCCCCAAACATAACAAAACAAAGAAATTAAAAAATAACACATTTGAACCTTACCTTTTAAATTGGACAACCAAAGAAAGATCCATTCGAGTTTGCATTTTTCCTTGAAATTTTTTCCACTCAAATAAACAAAAAGGAATTGCACAGCTTTTCTCAATACATGATTCATCAAGCCATAAACTACCAATATAGTTTTTTTTCTTTCCAAATGAAGTAAATTGTGACCCACCACTCATCCTATTCTATCGCTTTCGCAAATATTCTTTTAAAAAAAGAACAAAAATGGAAGAATACATGAGTAATGGTTTTGAGAGAACACAAAGGGTCTAATACTAGATATATGGGAGTTAAAGTGCTGAACCAAATTGAGTATTTACTCATGTTTTTGGCTCAATTGATAGTTGATGAGTCGTTAAAATATAAAAAATTGATTAATTGTATCATCTAATGATATTGTATCACTCTAGTTAAATTCATATATGTACTCTGGTAACGTCCAAGTTAGAAACCAAACAGATTATGATAGTATTTTTTTTTTTTAATCTTTAAACATAACGTTCAATACAATTACAAATTTACACAAAACGATTTCATTATTTATTCATATAAAGTACATAATTTAAGATATAAAAATTGAAATACAATTTTTTCTTATAAAATACATAATTTAAATAAACGTCATGTATCAAAATGTTTGAAATAAAATATCAACAAAAGTTTTTGGGAAAATATATATTATATATATATATATAGTACACAATGGACACTGTTTTTGTAATATATTGGTTATAATCCAATAAAACCACAACCCTTTAACTTTTATGGCAGCATCTGTCCCAAAAATAGAAATTGTATAGATGTATGATTTGGGAAGAACACGTGAAAATGAATCATAGTTTGAAGTTTTAGGTTTTTAATAATGTAAGTTAAATATAAAATTTATTTTTGACCAAATGCCTTGTTGGATTTGCTACATGATGACTAAAATAAATATAGGATAATGGCCAAGTAGGCACTTTTTTTAAAACATGTAAAAAATTATATAAGAAAAGAGGGTGATGTTAATACTTAAAATCACACGAAGTAATTTTTTTCTTTTAAATATTTTATGGTGTTTTTTTTTTTCTTCTATGGAGACAAAATAGTTTTGGTGTTAACATGTATCTTTTGCACATACTTTTTAGGGATGAGTTTTTTAGTAAATGTTTTCACCATTGGGGTTAGTTTGTTAGGGATTGGGTTTTGGTTTACAAAAATATGTTATGATTCAAAAATATTGATTATGGTAGAGGTGGATGAAGATGAAAACTGCAAAAGAGTGTTGTGGATGATAATTATGCATGCGATTGTCATACCTGGTGTGAGCATGAAATGTGAAACTCAAATACATGTTGAGCCCTGTGTAGCATATATGATTGGGTCCGTTGATATCCCTACAAATGTAGAATTTCTAGTTAATAATGAGCAAAATGTTGTGAAGCAAAACAATGTTGAAGAAATGGATGTTGATATGGTGGAATTTGTAATGCCATTGAAAGTAGTTAAGGGGACGTTGTTGGTGTTACATTATTGAGGGCGAAAGAGCACTTTAGTTTAGATGATGGTTTTGATTTTATAGTAGAGTTTCCTCCTTTTGATTCATCTAAGGTGGAAATAGATAATGAAATGGTTTATGCATATGTCAACAATGTGTTAGATACTAGTGGTCCTAATTATTTTGAGGTTTAAATATATTTTTGTCTGTGTAATTATAACATTTTTTTTATTTTGGTCTTCATAATTTTTTTTTTTGGGTTTACATCCTTACAAATACAATTTCATTTTAAAATAGTGCTTGAGTTGTTACTTCCGTTAAATTAGGAGCTGACAAACTCCGTTAAGTATAATTAAATAATTATACTTATTAAATTATATTAACCTAAATAAAATTATTTTTTTTTACAATTTAAAATAACCTCCTTTTTTTAAAAAAAAAAAAATTGAACCCTAAACCTCTAATATACTTAAAATGTATTCGTTGTTTCTCATCGTTGTTCTTCGTTGTTTCTCATCGGCGCGTCGTATCATCGACAGTTCTTCGTTGTTTCTCATCAGCGGTTCTTCGTTGTCTGTCTTTGTGATCTTATTTTGCAAAGCAGATAAACAATTGGTGTTGGAGCAATTCGTGCGTGCGTGTTAAAAATAATGTTATTTCGTATTTGTTTTCTTCTTTTTGGGGGCCAACATGTAACTTTACTATTTTCATTTATTCTACTATGATTTTTTATTTTTCTATTTGTGAGACCAAAATGTGTATTTACTTTGTTTTCGATTATTCTAATATTATTATTGTCTGATGGGATGAAATGTTTGTCTTATTAACACGCTTATTGTTTTTTAACAGGATGACCTTTTCTGTTAGTTTTCACTATGGGGTAAGTTTGTGAGGGATTTGGTTTTGAATTACATAGGGGTAATGAGCATGTGGTTCATGGGATTGATGTCGACAAATGGTGTTATTTTGAAGCTGTTGGAATTTTGAAGGACTTAAGTTATGATAACTCCAAGTATAAGTTATGGTGGAAAAATGATGAAGATGAAAATTTTAAAAGAATAGGGGATGATAGAGATGCATCTGAGGTTGGTGAACATGCTCTGAAAATGAATTGCAAAACTCAGTTATATGTTGAACACTCTGTAAAAGGGTTGTTTGGATTAGAACCAGGAATAGAGTTGGGGCAGTCTTCTAGGGTGTTAAATGGTGCTGCGGAGATTGATGATGATGAAAGTGTTAGTGACAGTCACAACAGTGAAGATAAAGTTGATGGTGTTAAGTTTGATGATAATGAGAATGAGAGAGCATTTGGCTTGGATGATGGTTTTGGTGTTAATAATACAATACGTGATTCTTCTATTGGATCATATAATGTTGAAATCCAATGGTTAAACCATGGTAAACCATATAGTGTGAAGACTACTACAAATAGGTCCATTCCGAAGAAAACAACTAAGAACATGAAGATTGTTCCTGTGTTGGACAATTATAATTCAAATATTGAAATGGAGTATGCTTATGCTAGTGAATAGCTACATAGTAGTGACATTGATTCAAATTCAGACAAAGAGAAGGGATCAAAGTATGATCAGTTTAGGATGGAGGAGTTAAACAAGAATTACAAGTTCAAATTGGGATTAGAGTTTAAATCACTTGTTGAGTTTAAAGATGCAATCAGAGAATGGTCTATATTAAATGGGAAGGAAATCAAGTTTATAAAGAATGATAGCATAAGAGTAAGGGTCGTATGCAAAGCTAAATGTATGTTCTTAGCACTTGTAAGTAAAGTGGGGGATAGTCACACTTTTAGAATGAAGAAATGGTGTGGTGATCACACATGTGGTCGGGTTTTGAATAATAGTTCTGCAAATTCTAAGTGGATTGCTAAGTCTATGGCGGATAAGTTGAGCAGTTGTGATAATATGTAGATTCGTGAGATTGTTTCTGAGATTAGAAGAACATATTTTGTAAGTATAACAACAAGACGAGCATGAAAAGCTAAACAAATTGCAAAGGAGATTGTAGAAGGTGATGCAGCAAAACAATATACCTTGTTGTGGAGGTATTCTGCAGAGCTGAGGAGGGCAAGTGTTGGAAACACTTGTAAGATAAATATTGATCGTCCATGTCCAACACTTCAACCACGATTTAGTAATTTTTTATTTTTTTTTTGCTTTGATGGCTATAAAAAAGGGTTTTTGAGAGTTTGTAGGCCTTTTATTGGGGTGGATGGATGTCATCTAAAGATAAAGTATGGAGGGACGCTTCTAATTGCTGTTGGTAGGGACCCGAATGATCAATATTTTCCCCTAGCTTTTGGGGTGGTTAAAACAGAGACTAAAGAGTCTTGGAGATGGTTTCTCACTTTATTACTAGAGGACATCGGTCAAGAGAATAGGTTGATGTTCATCTCTAACCAACAAAAGGTACTTAGTTATATTTTTACAGTATTAGTTAATTTGTTCTATTTCTTCATCTGTTGTTGATTCTAAGTATTAGTTAATTTGTTCTAGGTATTAGTTACTTAGTTAATTTCTCAACCCAGTTCTTCTGCTAAAGTTCATACTTCTTCATCTGTTGTTGCTTCTGAGTATGTTACTACATCTGTATCTGAAACTGTTGTTGCTTCGGCGTTTGTTGTTGTGACTGTTACTGGTCCTGATGCTACTACTAAAATAGTTGAGGTAAATTCTACAATATACATAATCATTAGACAAATGTGTAATTTATGTGTGTAATTCTGCAATGTTAAATAATTATGCAAATATTAACTTTTTTAGCTATGTACCCATATTTATATGATTTCAATTTTGCATTTGTTGTTGATTTTGTAGAAAGTGAAGAAAACAAAACCAAAAGGTGCAAGAAAATTAGTTGTTAAGAATGTGAAGAGAAGTGACAGATTGAAAACTACTTTTAAAAGTGTCTACAGTGGTCCTAGAAGTGATTCACGAGTTCCATTATTAATAGATGATGCTGATGCTGATGCTGATGATGATGATGATCGAGCAATTCCATTAATAGTTGATAATGCAGGAAGTTCACAACCTATTTTGCATGATCCTAAAATGGGAGGTTGTTTGGGTCAATTAAGAAATTGTGATGAGATTTGTAGGAGGATGACTGGTCTCACCATTTTGAAGTTATTTTGTTTTTTGGTTGTTGTAGGGAATCTAAGTTAAGTGTTAATGTAACTTAATTATGAATGACAAATGTCTATTTTGGTTAATACAAGATGATTCTTTGTGTCCTGGTTTAGACAAAATACTTTTATATATTTTGATTATGAATGACAATTGTCTATTTTGTTAAAAACAAGATGCTTCTATGTACTTTGGTTATGAATGTCATAAATGACAACCGTCTATTTTGGTTAAATTAATTTATTTTGTTAATCCTTTTTACGGGTTAATTTTTAAGTTGATGGAATTGATGATACATGGCATGTCTAATTATTTTGCCAATAAACATTGAAAGTATGTAAAGGTATTTTTTTTTTTTTAATTATTTTCATTTGGATTTTTTATTTCGTATGGTGATGAGTTCTTATCATTGTGTCCTAACATTGTTGAAATTTGAAGGGAAATAGATTGAGTTGTGTGAGGGGAAATAATGATTGTTGGGTTGATGAAGATAATGATGAAATTCACTTTTTAGGTTTGTGGTATTGGATACGATTAAAATAACAAATAAAAATAACTATACAAATTATTGCATTTCATCAGAAACGTTAAGGACAAAAAATAAAATTTTTGAATATTGCAGGGATGAAATTCAAAAAAAAAATTCAGGGACTAAAACTGATACGGTTATACTTACAGGGACCAAAAACTGTTTCCCTTTGTCAATTAATGTTTTTGTAACGTCCACTTAACGTTAAAGACCAAAAATAATTTTTTTTTTTTATATTACAAGAATGTAAATAAAAAAAATTACGAAGTCCAAAATAAAAAATATTATATATAAAGGGACCAAAAACATATTTAAATCTTGTTTTGACAATGAAAATAAATCAAAGTATGACCAATTTAGTGTGAGAGAGTTTGACAAGATACAATATCAAAGTTGAATTAGAGTTTAAATCACCTGAAGAGTGTGTCTTATATAAGTCATGTCTAAGTTTAGGTGGCAACAAAGAGTCATATCTAATATGACTAATTTCAGTCACTTGACATATCATAATTATTTCCTACATCACCATGTAACAAGTATAACTCTACTAATAAAGTCATGTTTTGTTTAACGGACCTTTACAACAAGGATCAAAGTTAAATAATTGTGGTTTTGCAGAGTTCATAACTAAACAACAAAACTTACATGAATCGAAATAAAAAAAAAAGGTTGTATTCTAAAATTTAGATCCAATATCTTCCTTCCAATATCCATTTTCATTCTGTATTCAAATGACAGTTAGGGTTGAGGTCATTAGAGTTACAATATTCAAATTATAGTTTTGGGCCTAGCCTATACAACCCACCACACTTTTTTTTTTGGCCAATTATTTTTTAAGTTTTGTTCACCATGCTTGAGGTTCAGTCATCAGTGCATGATTTCAAGCTTCTTGAGTTATTTTGTTTATTTAAAAGCTTCTAAACATTTTAAAATAATCAGATGTAAAATTTTAAAAATGTAAAGGAACTATAAGAAACTAAATAATTCATATATAATTATTCCTTAAAAAAATTCATATATAATTATAATTAACAGAGATTAATGGCCATATATTATCGTTATAAATTTTTCTACCGACATCTAATAAAAAATCACGGTATAATTAACTGTGTATGTCTTATTTTATCTTTTTAATAATCATGAGGAAATGTTGAGAGATGTTTATTTTTAATAATGTGAAATATGAATCTATTATATAACATTCTGTGAATTATTGTTTGATACATAAAAATATATTTAATTATTATTGATCAAATTCCAATCCAATTTTTAAATTGGTGAGTACATCGATTTAATTTAATGTTGGATCTAATTTTGTTTACTTTAATTTTTTTAAAAATATCTTATTTAGAACTAAAGTGTTATATTTTATTTTTTCACCGTTGTAACAAAATAAGAAAGTAATTAATTTAGAAATCTATGAGTGGTTGAAGGTGACTATCAACTTAATAATTTTGTTTAAGGAAAATAAAGCAAAAACAAGAGAAGAGAATAAAAAGGCAAGCAGGCCATAAGATCCCATATGTAAGATGATGGAATAGTGACACCATAATTGGGCCGCAACATTGGTGACAACGATAAATCAATAATTACATTATGTTTCTTTAACACAAAATATAATTTTGTTCCTTTCAATTCCACCCAAACAAATATATAAATTTGCATTCTTCTCTTAACCTAACTTCTACGTTGGCATAGGTAACACCTCCTAGCTAGGCCAAACATGTACAATAGAATAATAATTATAACCAAAACCAAACATAATTAAATTCTCATAAAGCATATATGTTTCATTCCTTGTTAAAAAATGCCTACCAAACAGGTAAAATTACTTTTACAATTTTTTTTTGTTAATTAGTTTGTACTTAATTGACATGTGAGGTACTTTATACATTATTTTTGTTGTTTGATTAATTTGTAGGTAAGTTACCGAAATGATAAGGAAGTGTTAGTGAAGGTATATGTTGAGAAGGGTAGGGAGAAGAGGTTGTCATCAATTCAACAACATCACCATCATTATCATATCTATCATCACAAGGTTACACAAGAAGTAGTTGATGGGTCAACTAGTAGTAGTAGCAATAAAGGATATGATAGAAGATCAAGCTTGCTTATGTACTCTCGTCACCTACGAAATTCTGCAAGAGGAGGAGCATCGTCCATGCCCTTACTCCCCAAGTATTCTACAAACAACAATCTACAATCCTCAACAAAGGTACAATTAATTGCATTGCAAATAATTTTATATCTATAACTTTTTTTTTACTAAGTAAATAATATATCTTACACATTTATGCATTATGGATTTTTTTAGTACATCTCCAGGTTTACACATTAGAACATCGGTAATCCATGGTCAAGATTATTTAGATTTAAGTTTAATTAATATTATAAATTATATAATAAAAACTAAAATTTATATTTTTTAAATTGTTCAATTAAAGATCAAATTGTCACCATTGTTCGAATGTGTATAACATATATAATCACGGTTTGTCATCATCGTTCGAATGTGTGTAACTAATATAATCATGGTGCAACGTTAATAAATCTAAATAAACTTGGTTATTATTTTAAATTTTAGACTCTAGGTCCAAGAGCATCCCCAAAGTTAAGACACAAATTGGGTTTCTAACATTATTATGGTATAACCAACCACATTACTGCTAAGAATTGTTCAAAAAATTTCGCTCCAATGACAAATCACTTTAACAACTTATATTGACCCCATCATTTACTTATTCACCCACTTCATTCCAACTTATTTTTTACCACAAGGACAGACTTGTAAGAGTTTTTAATATGACAACTCTTATTCTTTAGTCCAATGTTACAAACTTGTTCTTACAAATTAAAGACAACTGAGGAAAGGCATTGGAGACTTGAGTTTTTGGTTAAATGTTGGAAATTATGAAATGCCAGTGTTTCTTTGCAGATGAATTCTTTCGAGAAGAAGCAAAAGCATGGAGGAACACCAGTTTGCTTTGGCAATTGGAAGCTTGTAATTCCAAGCATCTTAAGGTCATGGTCAAATGATCAAAAAAAGGAGAAAAAGAAGAAGCAAGTGAATTCAGGAAATGGATTTAAAAAATTGCAGGTACTTTTTGAATGCAAATTTTAGAATAATATGAGGTTAATTAATTATTAGCCCAACTCTTCTATATATAATGTATTTTATTTTCAGGTAGTTAGAGGAAAAGGTTTCATTCAGAAAATATTTTCAACAACATGCAAGTGTGCTTGAAGTTCAATTTTTCGGTGGCTTTCCACCTGTCTCAAGGGTGTAATGTCTAGAATCTCGATTTAAGCAAGAATTGTTAAGATTAGTAATGCATATAGAGAAGAAAAGGAGAACTTAAAGGAAAAAGCTTTTTATTTTTATTTTATTGCAATAATAATAAAAATAGGAAATAAAGATTTATGAGTATAAATTTATGTGCAATAAGTAAACTATCCTTAAATAGAGCAAATAAATAGTAGCACAAAAATCTAACAAGAATATGCTATAATGTAGTTAGGTTTATGTTCTTGTCTTATATTCATTCTGATTATTGACAAGTTCCTTCATGTACTTGGTTCGTTTATGAGTTGCAAAAGCTATGAATTTTATTAGTGTACGAATATACGTGCCTCCCATTCTTTTTGTTGGTTTAAGCTTTACGTATGCAAACCACTTTTTTTTTTCTTTCTGAATTATGCATTTTCTGCCTTTAATTATAAAAAAATGAATCTTTTTTTGACGGCCCAATTATTAGAATTAATTTGAAGCATGTCCTAAAGCTAGATTAAACTTATCTAAATACATAAATATAAAAGTTCACACTACAGTAATGAAGACCTTTCTAAATAATAAAATTGATACAAAAGTTAATCATACTTGCAAGTGACATTTTTGAAACAATACATCAATTGTTTTATATAGAAGTCTGCTCTTGCAAATTGCATCCGCTTCAGAAACCGTGCATGTGCCTTTTCACAATTTGCCGCAGTCAGTAAGTGGACGCAATGTAAATCCGATCACTGACATTCTAACTGCGTGTTTGTGAGAAATAGCTGACAGGAGGGAATCCATTTTCTTCATTACAATGATTACACCCATACTTTTGTATATAATTAATTGGCTTAGACTCTGGGCCTGGATTAGATCGCAAATAAGTGCTTTATGCACAATGAAAATTCCTACTTCATACTAGTCAAGTGTGGCAGAGGAAATTTAAAACAAAAAATGATAATGAAAATGAAAAGAGTCTACAATTTGTTACAGAAAATATTAGACCCGATCAAAGCAGCACCTTTGTTTAATACAAGAGACACGACCATAAAGATTTATTGAAATGTATTAACACTTACCCATCAAAACATATATAGTTTAAAAGGGTAGCTCTTCAGCAAATAATTAACATGAACCGCTGTTTGATAGATACAAAGAGTTGGTAAGGAGATACCCGTACTTCAAATGAAAAGATCGTAAATAATATAGCTATTGGGTTTCTCAACAAAATGAGAGTGGTCCCATTCCCTAGTGTAAAATACAACAAATAGTACCAACTGCGTTGCTTGAAGTGGATATGCACTCGAACTAGAAAGAGAATCCCAGTTCTCGTATGCAAAATCCAACAAATATCTGAGAATTAATTTTAGTCTGTCCTAAAGGTCAAAACTGAGGAGATTCCTTGATGGACCCCCTAGGGAGTAGAAAGCCTTAATCCCCAATGTAATATATGATAGGCTTGTAAAATTAATGAGTCATAGACTATTTGGATCTCTGCTGTCGAGTATACTCCCAGAGAGCAATAGCACCACTGACATGAACGTTGAGAGATCTCACAACCCCAAATTGGGGAATTTCAACGCAAGCATCCAAAATATGGATTATGTCCACTGGTATACCTTCTTTCTCTCGGCCGAGAACTAGGACCTGAGTAAACAACCAAAGAACATACTTAAAACTGTCATGCCAGAGATCTGTGGCATCAAATGGGATGAAAATATAAGCAATATCAGAGACTACGACAAAAAGCATCTAACTGATTAAATTTTCTACAGGAAACCGTGATTGACTAAAAGCAACCAAGTATATTTTTCCTTTTTCTACGAGATGAACAAATGTATAAAAGTACATCTGTTACATATTTATGTTAGTCTTACAAGTTTCCAATATACACACAACATTATTGCCTCAGTCCTTTAATTACCATTAACATCATATTGGCCAAAATTATTCCATCATTCCGTCCTCCAGGAACCAATTTCTTTTGATATTAAGATATACACTATCATAATTTGTCCTATATTTCCACTTTCATCATTCAATAATAAGAGAATAGATCATTGAGGAAATTCAACACCTAATTCAGTAATTTAGGCTGTATATTTTATATTCTCTTTCTTATTTAACAGGGGGGAAAAACACCTTGCCATCCTTTCTAAATATTACTCCATTTTCGCATCTAGTCTTTGCTTGATAAAGCCACATTCATTTCACCGCTTCTACATTTTTAACCTTAAGTTAAATCTGAAACACCAACCCAAAAAAGAGTGCAATTTAGCTACATGTGTAGCATGCAGAAAGAGAAATATGATCTCGCCAAGTATCATTCCAGAAGGCCATTCAAAGGAACAAGAAGATGCAAAAGAGAAAATTCAGACAACTGGTCTAGTGTGGCGAGTTGACTAATGGGGTAGTAATTTAGCAGATGAAATTCATTAATCTCAGCTCTTTTAAGATTTTATATTTAGAATTATCTCCATTTTATGAAAATGCACTTATTCTAAGGGGAAGAAATTCCAAGAGGGGAGTGATGAACCACAGAAAAATAAATCCAAACAAGTGTGCAAAGAGGAAATTTGATTATTATTTAAGTGTCTCCTGCTAAAATGAGCCCCATATCTTACAACAAAATATTTAAATGACTGGAAGGTTAGAATTTGATACACAGCTTACCATTTTTTTTGGAAAGTTATACTGATCAAGAGGTACACTATTTGCAGTTTGCTCCAAGCCCAAGATGGAAAATCCTTCTCTCTTTTTTTTCTGTAAGTAAGCCTTTATACTATCTACCGGGACTTCTATGATAGGCACCCACTTTTCAGCTGTCACACTGTAAACAGTAATCAAGTGAATGATTGACAAATTAAATGCATTGAAACAATTTCTATAACATATATCAAGAAAGTTGCTATACTATGATAAAGAGCTCCTCCACATTCTCTCTCTCTCTCTCTCTCTCTCTATCTATCTATATATATATATATATATATATATATATATATATATATATATATCAAATTATACTATTAAAATCAATAATAATTATAATTTTTTAGTTAAAAATAATAATATATAGCCTAAATAGAGTTAGAAGTCTAAAACATAATTTTATGTCAAAATCCTCCCCAAGGCTTTTTGTGAGTTCCCTCATATTGGAGGGTTTTAGTCTAATGATAGAAAAAAAACCCCATGCAAGGTACAGTTACGAAACAATTAAGTAGATAAATTTGAAAAGGTACAGATTTGAATAATATGTATCTACAATCTTTTATTGACTACATTCTAATTTTTCTAATTTAGAAACTGCTGTACTATAAAAAACAGCCTCCAATCCAGAATGATAACTTTAGAAGGATTCTTCTGGTACACAGGGAGTATACATTCATGTGAATAGTTGACGGGCATATGAAAAGGCAATTCAGATGGAGTTAAGGACGTTTAGAATAATTAATGTATAAAGATTTGAATCTCTGTTCTCTAAAGATTTGACGGGCATGTATAAAGGGGGAAAATAAAAGTTTTAGTATCATGAAGACCTGATTAACTGGAACTGTTTGTCATTTATGACGTTTGTATCAGCAATGGCCAGCCCTGATGCTTTAAATACCTGGCATTGAACAATTGGAGTGAAGTTTGTTTGAGAACATAAGGGGAGAAAAAATAAAATAAAATAATAGTATAAATAAGATTAGGAAACGAGGCAGCATCAGTAACTTACCTCACATGTACGAGCCAAACCAGCAAGGTTGGGTATGCGGTCAAGAAGTGATGCTACAAGGATGAAACTCTGACGACTTGCCTTTTGTTGATCTAGAGATGACCTTCTTGACTGCAATAATTGGTCCAGAAGGAGATCGTCCCTTTCTATCTCTGTCAGATTGATATTGAAAAATTAAAATATGGTAGGCACAAAATTTTGAAGCACATATAAAATGCAGAACACAGACATCAGATACTCATACACAACATGGTCATAATGACAAAATAAAATAAAGGGTATAATCGTTCATGTCTATTCCTCTTAATGGCACTGTTAGTTGCTATTAGTTGTTATTCTTTGTTTTCTATCACGATCACTAATCTTTTATAAATGTCACAGTTAGTTTTAATTACCACAGACTTTGAATACCATGTGAATATTCTAGATAATTACTGACTAGCTTCAGTAATCACGAGTGAGGAAGCTGCTGGAGAGGGACGATAGAAGTCATGAGAAGAGCAATTGATCTCTTTGATCCCACATCAGATACATTTCGTTAACTTTGACATATTACAATAGTGTACGAATAGAAATCACAGCAGAATGTGAGGATTCACAAGATAACAGTGAAGACAGCGACAGTTGACCCCTGGTCCCACTTAATGAAGGCAAAGAAGAAAGTTACACTAATCAAGTTTTTCCAATATAGCGTGTGAGAAAGAAATTGAAGCTGACACAGCTATCAGAGGTGAGAGGAGCTCAGTGGTTGAGCTCTGACCAGAGGAGAGATCTCCAATGAGAAGTGTGATGGCAAAGATGAGGAGTTTTGGCGGCCATCAATGGATTATGGTTCTAACAGAAAGAACACAGAAAATCATGTAATCTGCCATTCTTTGTTTTCTGCCACAATCACTAATATTTATGGAAGTACAACTACAGTAATCGGTGTTGGATTATGGTTAAGATGATTACTGATTAGCTACAATTGAAAAGAGTAGAAGCATCGTCACCTGAGCAATATACTCTGCAAGTTGCAGAAGAAAATTAAAACATACCAGCCATTTTGCGGTAGGTTTCATCATTGCCATAACAGAAACCTGCATCATTGCTCCCAGTGTCATGCTTGGTAAAAGTAACCTTTTTCTGGAAATCTGAGGACATATCCTTAAACAAAGTTGCTTCACCAGCGCCAGATAATTTTTCCATGCATTGATCTCCATTGAATTTTAGAGTCTCGTTCCTGATAGTTACCAAGTCCTTTGCCATCGAACATCGTAGCTCTTCTCTAGCATCCTGCAATGATTGAGGAGAAAAACTCACAGGATGAGACAAAAAAATATAGTATATCTTCTTTAAATAGGAAGTTTGACAAGGTACTTACATTTAAAAACTTGAGCACATGCTCCATGAGACACGTTGGAACACATTCAAAATCATTTTCCTTAACACAACAAACAAAAAGAGAATTAACAAAAGTATCATCTACAAAAGCATAAATATCCTACAAGCTCATAAATTTCTGATGTAACACCGCAGGTTTGGGGATGTAGAATTTCTTCAGTTCTGACATATATCCTCCAAGGGATATGCAATTTAAGCATTAAAGGCCAGAGGATTTTATATAAAAAAAAGTATGAAACTTACCAGAAAATACAAGTGTTTATAGCACTATCATTTGATAATAATTTCTAAATTTCTAAATTCCTTCTAGGCAATAGCTAGCAAATGTAATAACTAAAGGATGAATGCATCTTAGGGATTAATGCATCTCAGTTTCAATTCCTTGTACAAGTAGAATAGGACGAATGCATCTTAGGGATTAGAGATAGCTTAATTATTTCATGTAAATTGCATTTCACATAAATAATCCTTATATTATTTATATGTATAAATTAACATTCTGTTAGATGCTAATTCAGAAAAGCACGTTCAGAAAAATCAAGTCAAACTGTTAGCTCATTTTATGCCTAACCTAGATCTGTTGATGCTAATAGTAATAGTTGATATTCATTCACCAACTTGTGGGAGTGAGATATAATTTTGTAAATAGCACTACTTTAGCAAGGAAAATTCCATTTTTTCCATTTTCTTCTATTCATCAGGACATATTTTATTTCCTTTTTTAGAATAGTTTATAGGATTTATGTACATTGTCTGCATAAATTGTATTAGAGCTATACTTTGGTGATCAATAGAAATAATACTCATTTTTCTCTTTCAAGTGATGACACAATGGTGCGATCTCAGCTTAGCTAAGAAATAGAAATGTTACAAATTCTAATGACAAAACAACCAAATAGCAAAGCAATAGGAGGATTCAGGTAGTGACTCAGTGACTGTTTACACACACACAGATACAGAGAGAGGAAAGAGAAGTATGTGACAATGAATTGCAGTTGTCATTGGACCAAACCATAACATGCATCCAACTGGTTCATTTAAAGCAAAAATATAAGCTGCATTCAATTTTGATCTCTTTTCCAAAGGGTAACAACATTAGTATGATTATCCAACAATACACTAACATATCCTCACCTCAACTCGATTGACGAATATTCCAGCAGGTGTGGCAGAGCAATTAGGATTATAAGCATCAATATATCCTTCCATCGACACGCGTAAGCTGGAAAGTAGATAACATAAATTAATGAGTATAATTCATTAGAAAATTGTACAACAGCTTTTTATAGCCTTAATTACAAAATGTGAAACAATAGGGTTTATGTAGGGGAGTAGGAAAAAGAGAAATATATGATAACAGATTGATTTCATGACAAAAAATAAAATAAGAAGCACCAACACCTATTTATTTATACAAATAATTAGGTAGTACTAAATTAGTACTATGATGTCTAGTCCTACCCAAATAAAAAATGACTCCTTGTCCTAAACCTAATTAAAGTATGCAAACAAATTAGGAAACAGAATGAAATTAGGAAAAACTTCTTAGATTGTATTATCAATTAGAGGACTAATAGATTTCACAATATATAATAAAGATCTTTTAAAGCTATTCAAAATAAATTCAATATATTCTAACAATAAAACTATTGAAGCTGCATTTTTGTCTAAAGATCTGTCACTGAACCCCCTGCATTTTTCCATGCTCCAGATCTACAAACCTAGACACGAGAGTGTGTGTTAAGATCTCACGACGACTAGAGATATGTATAAAGTATTCCTTATAAGACATGGGCAACCTTTGCTCCTTGATCTATTTTTTAAAGTTGAGTAACACCTACTCCAAATTCTTAGTATAAATATGGACACAAGGAAGCTACAACATTGAGTTAGTCTTCCTACTCATTTTTAAATTTTTTCAGACAAGATGAAAAATTCAGTTTACAGCAGCAACATAATAGATGAAGAGCATACCAAACAGCGACAAACAATTTTAGTCTTTTACAGATGCCATAAAATTATCACATAAAAGAAACTAAGACAAAGATTTATAGCTAAATATAGATATATTACGAGGGAAAGTAATAATACCGTGCACAATCAGAATTCTTTGCAAGGTATGTTTTCAAATCTACAAAGCACCTCTTTTCTAAAGGTAGTATCTCAGAAGATCCATGATTCAACAGTGGAAACAATTTATGCAGAATTTGATATATTAGTAACTGCAAAAACAGCCAGCATATAAATACCTATCTATTTGAGAGTGACAAAGATATACGGTGATTAAAAAAAACCAAAAATATTAACGCCATAAATGATAACCTGGGTAAAACCACGTAAGCTGTGATGATGTGAAGTTAACAATGGAACTAGAGGTGGAAACAAATCATCCAAATGCCTAGATTGAACATCTTTAGATGAATTGAGAATGACATTAGCTGCAATGAAAACATATGAAGACAGCGCCTGCATTTTGAGCCTCACAATTAGAAGAATGATTTTTAAGCATACAGCACTATGTTTGTTCTAGTATGTACAATATGACATCTGTAATTGGCATATCCTATTTTATGTTAAAAAAGTGGTAGTATAAAAATAGCCAAATCATAAAATATAAGGCTGAAAAAGATTATAGTAAATGAAAAGGTAAATTTTATGTTAAACTGATAAGAATGTGCAAGTTGTAACTGCCAGACTGTGACATAACTTATACAACAACAACCAAGCCTTATCCCACTAAGTAGGGTTGGCTACATGAATCAAACTACGCCATAACGTTCTATCATATAGCATATCTCTTTCCAGCTCATTAATCTCTAGGTCTTTCTTAATAGTTTCTCTTATAGTTTTTCTAAGTACTCGTCTACCTCTAGCGATTTGACTACCCTCCATTTGATCTACTCTCCTTACTATATAATCTATAGGTCTCCTCTCCACATGCTCAAACCATCTATAAGTCAATCTTTAAGTTTTTCAAGTTATTATCGCAACAGGTTCAGTCTGGCTTCTGCTTAAGTCTCATGATTCTATTTTCTACATTCATCATCTAGTTAATCATTCTCAATATTCCTACGGGTAGATGCACACAGGAAAAAGCATGAAAAACGATGAAGTGTCAAGAATATGCTAAACCTCATTGAACCTTGGACGTTTAGCAAAATAAGTCATTACATAGTGATTTCAAGTCATTTATTAAGACTGATGGTACATGAGTATCTCGCTAATCATAGACTACAGATAACACTATATAACAGCTCTGTCTAGCTCAGAAACAGCAAACCTCTTGTTTCTATAACATTTACGGCCCCTGCAGTGTTCCCAACAAGTTTGTAGAAGTTATAATAATTAGCTTGAGACAGTTGGAAGGAAGGAGCAAGTGGAGAAAAATCTTCGTTGGTAGACTGCTTTTTGCAGTTGTTTGGTAAATTTAGTTGGAATGAAATGCATGTACTTACTACAGAGTTTTTACTTCCTTAATTCATTCTCTCAGTTACAGGATCATTTTCTATGTTCTTCCTTTGGTTTTATGGCCAATTCCTTAAATAATAATCACAATTATATCATAATGAGCTTAGATAAGAACCATGTAGAGTGATGTTATACAGTTTATACTTCAATTGTTAAACAACGGGCTGCATTTACAATTTAAAATTATGCAGGCTTGTTAGTAGCAATTCACAAGAAGAACACAATAAGGCAGAGGTTTCATGCTGTAGAAAACAATATTTACCTGTTGTTTCATGTCATAATCCCGCAATATAGGGACCAATTGTTCTTTAACCTGTGAATTTGACATTATCATAATTGGGTTAGAAAGGTAATTTCAACAGAGAAAGGTCACACATTATTATAGGATTCAGACTAAATTTTGCATATAACAATTAGATAAGAATCTTAGCTATACAGCATTCTCTTACAACTGTATGTGAAATTAATCTGAACTCGAAAGGAATCTGAAAGATTAGTTATTATTTATCATCCCTAAATGAGATGGACATGTGCGGAACCTGACTTCATTTAAATATTAATATCCCAGAAAACCAAATCAAAGTAACCAAAACCGGCATATAGTTTTTTCCCATGCAGTAAAAAACAAACCGCTTTTCAGTTTTAACAGGCACCTTCAAGTCTTTAAATTTTTGGCCAAAGAAACTATTGCTTTTCCGTAAGACCAGAAGCAGAAATCTCAGCAGATAGATAATTCAACCACTGGTGCTTCAGCTAGAAAGCAAAAGCAGAAAGTTCTGCTGTTATTTTTACTATCTAGAGGTTAAAAGGATAATTTTTCCCCCTTCCTTTGCTTATGGGAAAAGTGGTCGTACACCCTATATGGTTCTAAACCCCTAATTTAGAAGGGTTCACCAATTTCTCTACTGGAGGAATGCAAAGAGATTGGTGATCTTTAACTAGATGATGTGCTTTCTTATTATTTAGGGTTCCTTAAGGAGGATATTTTATCCTTTGGTCTTGTACCCATTGATTACTTTTCGTCAATGAAAACAATGAAAAAAATCTAGTTGAAAATAAATATAAGTATGAAGAGAAAAATGACAAAGAAAAGGGGATGAAGAAAGTCTTACAAGTGATGGAAATTTCAAGTATATGTTGATTGCAAACGTCTCCAAGTATTGTCGAACAGCAGGTAAGTTATTTCTCTGCAGGAATACACAAGATGTAATAATTTCCAATTTGATGTCAAAGAAGAATCAACACAAATTGGTAATAGTAACAGCATAAAATGGGTTCATTTAATTTGTATCCATCTTTTTTGGTGTCAAAGAAGAACCAATATGATTAGCATTCCTCTTTTGGATCAGAAGTGACTTCCATTTAACAAATTACAATGCAAATATAATCAATCAGGGAATGTAAGTATGCATCACAAGGAAACACATAGAATGAGAAGCCCCCGGCAACTGTCTTAAGATTCAGGGCAAAGACATGAAAACTCAAGTGCATGTAATCTAATAACAAATTACAAAGAAATTTCAATAGAGAAGAACATTCGTTTCCTTATACATAAGCTCACAAATACATGCATCCAACACAATCAAATCCACAACATAATGAATATTTCTATTAAGAAAATAAACACAAATGTACTATACAAAATGAAATTAACTTACATTAAGTGCTATATACAAGTAATTTAATACTTTCCCGACTGTATCTTCCTCAACAAATGGTGTCAAGACACATATTATTTGCCAAGCACGTATTTTGCGCCTGTGAATCTGCAATGCCAATGTCACAAAATGAGTTATAACAGATAGATAAGTGCAAACACTGCAGTAGCAATAAGAAATTTCTGGTATCATGCCATATTTAAACTGTCAAATCTGTTTCTATTTAATATCCCTCAAGTATATGGATTCAGTTGAATAGGAGTACTAGTAGGGATTTAGTTATATATGAGTACTAATAGAAATTTAGTTATATATGAGTACTAATAGGATTTGGTTGTCTAGTACTAGGTAGTCAATCCCAGATAGCGGCGTGTCGCGGCCAACCCCGGAAATCGGGATAGCGGGATACCGGGATTTTTTGAACAAATTATATGAATAATACTATATAAACATGCATAATAAAACAATATTCAAACTCCTAAACATTCATAAATAGTAACAAAAAAATAAACATTCATAAATTAAAAAATAAAACAGAAAGAAAAAATAAAAATAAAAAAGTAACAAAAAAGTAAATTAAATAAAAGAAATAGAAAGAATTAACTAAGTAACAAAAGATAAAAAAATTAAATTAAAATAAAAACAGAAAGAAAAAAACAAGAAAAAAAGAAGTAACAAAAAAATAAATTAAAAAAATGAAACAGAAGAAAGAACTAAAGTTAAAAAAATAAAATAAAATTAAAACAGAAAACAAGAAGTAACAAAAAAATTAAAGACATAGAGAAAGAATTAAAAAGAAAAAAAAAATAAATTAAAAAAAAAGGAGTAATACCAGGATGGGAACATAGGAACAGAACAGAGAAAGAAGTAAAAAGAGAAAGAAGTAAAAACAGAACAGAGAAAGAAGTAAAAGGAAGAGAACCCATGACGAAGAGGAAGACGAACAGGCTAAAAGGAACGAACGAGGAAGGACGAACGCAGAGGACGACAAAACGGCAGTGAGAAGACGAAACGACAGAGGGAGACGAAACGGCAGAGGAAGGAAGGAGACAACTAACTCTAAAATTTGAAGGACAATACCAAAATTACCCTTAAAACATTTTAAAAATTTAAGGGCAAAATTGGTTTTTCAAAAAGAGAAAGAAGTAAAAACAGAACAGAGAAAGAAGTAAAAGGAAGAGAACCCATGACGAAGAGGAACGGCGCAGAGGAACGAACGAGTGAGGAAGACGAACAGGCGAAGAGGAACGAACGCAGAGGAAAGAACGAGGAAGGACGAACGCAGAGGAGACAAAACGGACGAAGAAACGGCAGTGAGAAGACGAAACGGCTGAGGAAGGAGACAACTAACTCTAAAATTTGAAGGACAATACCAAAATTACCCTTAAAACATTTTAAAAATTTAAGGGCAAAATTGGTTTTTCAAAGAAAAAAAAATTTAAAAAAATTTCTGTTTTCTAGGGTTTGAGAACCCAACCCGCGACCCGGCCCAGATCGTGTGCGATCTCTTCTTTCCCCGCGACGCACTGCGCCGCGGCCATGCCCTTCACCGCGCCGCGAACCGGCGCTATTGATTACCTAGGTCTAGTAATCTAGTGTATATATATATATATATCTGATGTATTGCCAACATATTTCAATTCAAAAAATATGATTTTACTCTAATTCTTAAGATGGTATCAGAGCTCTCGATCTTTGAGAGCATTGCTTCCGCATGAACTCTAGCCGCCTATATGGCGGTAAACTTTGCCACCTTCATTGTGGCCCTTGCTTCCCCATAAACCTATTGCCTTTATTGCGGTTTTCCTTTTTCCTCAAATCTTAGCTACCTTCATTCTGCCCCTTTTTGCCGTCTTCATTGCAATTTCTATTTTCTGAAACCTTAGCCACCTTCATTGTGGCCCTTTTTATTGTCTTCATTGCGGTTTCTATTTTCCTAAAACCTTAGCCACCTTCATTGTGGCCCTATTTGCTGCCTTCATTGCAGCAACTTGAGATTTCTTTTTGACCTAATTTGCACACTATATAACTCCTCCCATGACAACCTTGCGGATCTTCTAACTAAAGGGTTAAACAGTAGCAACTTTGAAAGAATTGTATTCAAGTTGGGAATGGAGAACACCTATTAACCAGCTTGAGTGGGAGTGTCAAAATCTGTTTCTGTTTAATATCCCTCAAGTATATGGATTCAGTTGACTAGGAGTACTAGTAGGGATTTAGTTATATATGAGTACTAATAGGATTTGGTTGTTTAATAATCTAGTATATATATATCTGATGTATTGCCAACATATTTCAATTCAAAAAATATGATTTTACTCTAATTCTTGAGAGAAACCATTGAAAGTGGCAAATCTTGAGAGAAACCATTGAAAGTGGCAAATCTTGAGATTCTCTTGGAGATAAGGCTGATTGGTATAATTCCAGTTACACAGAAACAAAAGGCTAGAGTAGCTGGCATATTAATTGAACATAGATATTCTCATGGCATTAGGACTTGAGGTCCAAGATAACAAGTGAGATGAAAATCTGGAAGTGATAAAACTACACTGAATCTGGGTAAAATTAATCATTGGCAATCATTTATAAGTAATTGTTTTTGTTCAATATGCATTGCACATTAGTCCTATTCCATGCAACATTTTAGATGAATGGTGGAGACTTGTGGATCAAGTCACCAAATTTGACAAGCAATTTCTTACTCCAAATATTTAGTACTTTGAAGCATGATAACGCTGGATTTTTATCAGCAAAGATAGACCTTCACGATTTGATATAGATAAATAAACCTCCTGATACCGTGTTGAATTTGTGATTTTAGTGTCTAAATTAGACCATATTTACCTCTATTTATAATAGCATGTAGAATAAATACTATAAATGTAAATTGATATGATTTGCTAATTAAATTCTTAATATGATTCTAATTCAAAAACTAGTACTGAACAACTAGCAATCTATGGGACAATTCCTCAAGCAAAACTTCAAGAGCATTGACTGACTGGGTCTCCAATTGAATGTAGCAAAACTACAAGGGCAATTTGATTGGATCTCCATCACATCATGCTAAAAGAATGTAGAGAACAAAAGATACTTACCGAACTGTATTTTTTGTATAACTCCTTAGCAAGATCTTTATCATTGATCTACATCAACAGATATTATATTCAACATAAGCATTCCAAAACAACTATCTGAACATTGTCATAAATGAACATCTTGCACCCAAAAAGCATAGACAAAACCAAATATGATATTACCAAAGAAAAATATTCCCAAATTTGCACAAAATATTGGCAACTATATCAGTTGGGATTCCAAGATTAAGATGCTAGCAATTAGATACCTATCCTATCCCAAATTTAGAACCATCATGCTCTCTCATATTCTAGTGTAAATCATTAACAAGAACTAGCTTTCAACAGTTTATATCTCCCATTTAGACTTACAAAATATTATGTTCGAAGAGCTTTCCTTTTTATTGGCAGTGTTTATACTTACAATAGTGGGGATAAATTTCATATTTCTTCGCGCACAAAAATAGTATTAAAAAACACAGGACAATCTAAATCAACCTCTATCTATTCATAGTTTCAAATAATCCCAACAGTTCTTCTAAAAATTGAAGGTAATAACAACAAAACAAGCAAAGCAAATCAGGCTTATAGTCTTATACAATACCAGAACATAATCTCCCAGCAGGCCAAGTACATAACATACAGTGCATACTTCTGTGTTTAAAATTGTCAATAAAAGTTACTACAAATTTAGCATAGAATTTATTCCTTAACATATAAAAATAGTAATCTACTACCGCAGAGTCAAGAAGCTCTAGCAGAAATGATCTGCCAGAATCTAATGCCGCAATGCAATTTGTGTCTTCATTTGGTGATCCCACCATACAAGCTACGTCTGCCAACTTGTAAAACAGAACAGCAACTGATACACGTGCATACAACTCTGTATTAACAAATGCCTGATAAGAAAAATGACCGGTTATTACAAAGTCAAAAGCTACTAGAATATTTTCTAAAAAATAAAAAGTTATTACATTTGCAATTAATGAAAATTAGCATATCATGGTGTTATGACAAAATGCATTCATTGTTTAAGAAATTCGGGTAGACAAACAGAAAATTGAAGTAGCCAAATCTTTTAGTTAAATCTGATTGTTTCTCATATCATTCATAAGGGATTTACAGGTATATATAGAAGAAGCAAAGGAAACAAGATCCATAATATCGGGATCAAATCAAATCAACCCCAAGCTATCTAAGGAAAGAAGGACCCTGTCAAATAATAAATGCAAAATATATATTTACAATCAACACTTTTAAATGTTGAGTTGCTTACTTCTGTCAACTCAGGATCAGGGCTCCTGGCTAATAAAGAGACCTCCAGTCTTGCATCATTATTGTCAGTTAGCTCAGCTTCAAAATCCTCATCAAATGCAACTGAAAATATTCATAATTTCATGATAATTATACATAAAACAACAGATGGCGAAGTAAATTGTAAACTGATATGGAAAATAAACATGCTTGGTACCTGAACCGTAGAGAGAGAGCAGTTTAAGCTCCTTCAAATAAAACTTTATAATCCTAGGATTTAAGAGCCATAAACCTGTTAAGTGCAATGCTGCAAGTCGAATTGTCCGAGGACTCTTTGTGCCTTCCTCAAGAAGATTTTCAATAAACTGAATACCAGACATTAAAAGCAAAAAGCCACAATTTGCAAGAATTAGAAGAGAAAACACACAGGAATAGAAAACTTGTTTAAGAGAACACATACCCATTTCAATGGTCCAGGTGCATTGTCTCTTTGATGCATGCTCTCATCATTAAATAACAAAGGATGCAAAACAGATGACAAAAGAGCAGCAATCGAAGCAACTCTTCTTTTATTACAATTTATATGCAATATCCAAGATGAGCGCACCAAATTCCACATTAACTGGTCAAATATTGCAATTTGAAAGTCATTAGGTCAGCAAACACTAATGGTGGGGTAAGAAGAGGATAAGCGTGCAATTAAACACAACAAACTTCAACCATTTTGATTAGATATCGTCAAAAAATAGAATCATGCAATTTCATGCATGCTACAAAAAGACAACAAATAAAACAAAGTTGAAGTAACGCGATTGACGACACGGTTGTTGAAATTACAGGATCAAACATGGCAGTTATCAATATCAACAAAGATAAAATTCATCTAGCAATGGAAGTTGGGTGGACTGCAGAGGCATCATGCTCGGGCATAAGATCATGAATACTAAGGATTCACATGATTGGTATAGCAATCGTTAATCACCTCAATGTACCAAGCAAACTGAAACCCCTATCTTGCTTTGTTTATCAATGTTTAATATTTTAATATGTGGGCATCACCACATTCACAAGCCCACACGTATTACACATCTCAGATTTCTTTCCTTTTCTTTTTTCACTAGACAAGAGTAGTTTCTCCATTTGCTTTTATTAACACAGATTTGCTTTCTGTAGAATAAATATATATAGGCTAAACGAATTCAGGTTCTTTAACTTAATTTAAAGTTATAAATAGGTCCTTTATCTTATTTCCTTGTCAAACTAGTCTTTCATCTTTAAAAATGTTTGCACAATTGAACCGACTTTCATTTTTAGTCCACTTCTGTTACAAATTTGTGTACATGACCATTGAATGATATACTATAAAAAACTTTCACCGCTCAACTAGACCCTTGTTGGTTATGAGGTGGTCACAATCTTAAATTAAAACTAAAAAATATCATATTAGTTTTCATGACTTAGATATTGTAACCATTGTTACAATGTAGTTTAAAAGTTATTTAGATGAATTGAAGATGTAATTTACCTTTCTGAATGGTAAAGTAAGACTTTTGGTGACATATACAGATGAAAAATTAAGTATGGTTCAACATTCTTGACGTTTTTAAACATAAAGGGCTAACTTGACAAAAAAGAAGATAAAGGACCAGTTTGAAACTTTAAGTCAAATTAAATGAACCCTAGTGTAGTTTTGCCATATATATAATGTAAATCACCTTTGTTCAATTTGAATCATGAAATAATATTACGAGATTATTCTTTGAAGTTTGACGATCCCAATCAATGACAACAGTGCTATCTCATTCCAAAAAGCACAGTATCACACGCTCAATTGGTTTTGACAAATGCAGGGAAACCATCCCCCTTGAAAGATAACATCTTTAGACCTTTGAAATTTTGGGAGCCAAACAACAGATCACAGGTAAACAAACAAAATCATTGGCAGGCTAGCATATCAGGGTCATGGGGGTTATCAGCACAGAATGTGATGCTTTATATCAGGTCAAGCTGATGTTTAAAATCAGACCTCCAAGTTTACCTAATGGAAACATGTACTCCTAAAATTCATTCAATAAAAGGCAACATAGTGATTCGAATATATGAAACAAACTAAATAGCTTGGCAGCACAATGATTTGAATATATAAAACAAACTAAATAGCAAGCTATGAAGTACACCTGTTCATCTATCATGTGACTACGGGAAACAACCGCACTTGACGTCACTTTCGCAACTAGCTCAAATAACATTCTGAGTGATCTCAGCATGGGTAAAACAGAACTTTCTCCGGCATTTTCAATGCTGTAAAACACAATTTTTTGTAAGCTAAAATTTATAAATAAGACAAACCACGAGGGAAAAATAATATAGCCAAAATATGTAAAGAACGCCCATGATGTTGACAATTTGACCAAGTTTGATAGTCTCAATCATAAATGTATGAGTATTTGAGTTTTAATCACATGGGTTCGCTGATATAAATAACATCAGCTTGTTTTGCACCTTTAGGCCATAGTCAGTTTGTTAGAATATGCAACCTCAGCACTGTAGCTTAGTTAGAAAGTGTCACATAAACTTTGGCAGTTTTAACTGCCTAAGAGGCAAGAGCTTGATAGCTTGAGGTGCATGTTTGTTAGCTTTGGGTGCAGGTTTATCCCCAGCTTAGTGTAGGATAAGCCGCCTATAAATTTTGTAATATGCTGGTGAGTATTTAGTTAAGAAAAGATTCAAAAGGAATGTATGAAATTACAAATTTACTTGCTCTGTTTTCTCAATTAACAATATATTAGCCAAACTGCAGCACAAATCCCATAAATCACGTGCAATCATGCATGCATAGTTGCATATAGACTGTCTTGTTGCTTACCTCTCAACAAGATCACCAAAAATGCATCTAAGAGTGCCATCTGAGAAGAAAGCGTGGTTTCCCTCCAAATGAAATCCATTTTTGTGAGCATGAGAAGGAATTGACAGCAAAGATTCTAGGCACGCCCACTGAGTCAGTAAAAAATCAGTTAAAATATTTTAATTAACCAATTAATTTTCTAGCAGCTAAAGTTTCACCATTAATTGGAAGGCTGATTTACCACAACACAGGTACTATCGTACTGGAGAAACAAATGAATAAATGAATATGCAAAGCTGATTATCACGATCCAAACAAATATCATATGGCAAAAAAATGTGACCCAGGACATAGAGATAGATTAGCACCTTTATATCCAACAAAACAGCCCTTCGAGTTCTTGCCAAAATTCCCGCTCCTAGGAGATCATTGATATTTTGAATTAAAGATACACACATATAATCTAACTGAGGCCTGCCTTCTATATCAGAAAACAATTGCTCATTTTCCTCAATGAGAAAAAAAGATTGAGTACAGTATGTAGAAGCTATAACTTTGAGAACTGGGACTAATGCTTCGTATGCTGCAAGACAAACTTCTGCCTGTGCCTGCATTAAACATACACAGCAACAGCAAAAAGTATATCATCACACACTTCAATCATAAGAGAAACACACAATTCTTATAACAGATAATGCATCTAATATGGCAGGTACCTCTGAGAAAGAATGTGGAGATCTAATAGTCCTCCAGAAGAATTGCCGCATAAAAGTAAAAGCAGAGCTAAGCAAAGCATCTCTTTTATTTTGTTTGCACCACACAAAAATTAATGATATTGCCTTCACTGAGATCGTCTGCTTGGTGAAACACGTGACAATCAGACAAGTTGCAAAGATGGAAACAAACGTTGTGGTTTAATCAAAGCAAATTTTCGAAAAACAGAAAGCATAAGTGAACTGATCAGGTATAATAACAACTTGTCTAAACATTCACGCTTTGAGCAAAGATAAGTCCGTTGAGAAGAAATAGAAAAAGAACATGATAAAAATGTGGGTTTTTGTTTAGGAACCCAGGAATTGTATTAAAAAAGAATTAGAGGATTCACTTGCATTAAGAAAAGATAAGAAATAATAGGAAAGAATATCTCTACTCCGAGGGTCACTACTCTATTCAACAAACTATACAATATTCAAAGATATCCCAAACTAAACTACATAGCCCTATACACAATAGGCCTAATTACCTCATAACCAACTAACTATTATAAACTAATTCTACAGATCTAAGTCCTAACAGCCTTGATAATGATATTGGTAGTACATCAATACAATGGTGTAACATCCTTTCAGGCATCAACAATTGTATTCAGTAAACGAAAAACCAAATTCCAAAATAACAACCCCTGCAATACGATAACTGTATATTGTTGATTATGCAGTAGGGAAGAAGATCCCTAACTACCCACAGAGCAATGCTCCTTCAGACAAAGATATTTCCCTGCCCAAACCTTTTAAAGGTTGTAAATGAAAATATGATCCATGATAACCTCTCTCTCTCTACACTACCTCTTATACCTCTTGTATACAGACGGTTGTGGGTTTCAGCTCTGTTGGTGTCCAAAACCGACCGAGCGCTTCTTATTAAAATAATTTTTTTATGATTTTTACCAAGTCAAAGAGAGAGTAATCGACCGAGCACTTCTTAAAATAATTTTTGAACGATTTTTTACCAAAGAGAGATCGTTTATCATTTGCAACAAATAAACCTAGCGCCTCCTCTCAATCTTTCCACCTTCTATGCTCTAGTTCGTCTTCTTCGTAAAACTCCATTATCGACCCCTCTCACAAGACTTTCGCGCCCACGCACAACATTGTTGTAGGTTCCAGATCTCTTGTAGCCTAGTCTCAATCTCTCTTCTTCTGTCAGTCTCTACCTAGATCTGGCCAGGATTGCTTCTCCTATCTACTTCAACACCAGATTTGACCAAGATTCTACCTATTTCCACTTTGCACTCCATTGATCAAGACTGGCCCTTCACGTTAGAAAAATGAGCATTTGTTTTGTTTTGTTTTTTGGGTTTGCTTTTTTTAGTTTTTGTACTTGATTCTAAACTTGAAATGCTTCTGTACTTTTTAGTTTTTGTACTTTGTTATCATGAGAGAACTTCTATGATCAGAGATATTTTGCCTTAAAGTTTTGGATTTGTTAAAGATTTTTGTATCAATTTTTGTTTAGTCAAAAACCGACACAATTACCCGACCACCCGCTGAAACTGCCAAACCGTCATCCGCCATAACCGCTGCCTCAAATGGTCGGAGATGGACCAAACATTCTCAACCGCGGTTTCCTTTAGTAAGCCATTTTCAAACCCAACCCGAATGTTTGTCCACCCCGACCTGCAAGTCCAAGGATGTCAACAGCATGGAGGGTTATCCTCCGCACTGGTTACTAATTATGGAAGCTTCCTTTCAGCACACACAGAAACAGTTTAACAAAAAAACAGTGCTTTAGTTTTAAGATTCCCTATTAATGAAAACTTCTATTTGAATTTTAATATTTTATATTATTGCTTTAAGCCTTCAATTCAAGGCTTAAACTTGTTTTTTCCTTGGCTTTTTTTTGTATTATTTACTTGTAAGTTTTGCTTAATACCTACGACTCTTTATTGTTAACTATGAATATTTCCTAAACCAGGAGTAATTTTTAAATTTGAGCATTTGTACAACAAATTTATGAATGGTGTTCATTCTGCAAGTGATTTTGGGTTGGCCAGTATGTGCTGTTATCCAAGATTAATAACTATCTTTTTGTCCTCACTACAAGACCAAAGGATATTCCCAAGCAGAGGTGGGTTAAAAATTATCAACAAATATATATTATTTGTTCTATACCTATCAACTTAGTTTTTAACAGCTGGCTCCTTACCTCTAGGCTCCATATATAGAAATCTGTTGAGTGCCCAAACTATTCAAGCACTATCATTAAAGTGATTGCACTGTATGAATAACGTAAAATGTTAAAGCTAGAAAGAAATAACTATTATTGAGGAAATGAATGTATGAACCCTTAGCTACTTGTCCGTAAAAGAGTATAACTACAATTCACTGGTTTAGATATAAATTCCACAGAATGGTGGCACCTACAACGAATAATTTGCCAGCATCCAATTCTGAAGATAAATCAAGCAGCCAATGATAATAAGAGAGCAGCAAGTACCTACCGCCTGCAATACGGCAGTGGTGGCAGAAATTGGCAACCTTCTCTGACTAGGTCCTCCAAGTTTTCCTTTCACCGCACCAGGCAGTGCAGCGTCCTCTGCAACAGCACCAGACCAGAAAACGGAACAAGACTGGTTTGCAAACTGAACCAGATCATCCTGCATTTCAATAACCATTTAAGGATCATAAACCGATAAGTGGATTTCCACACCATAAATCATAGGAATAGTTATAAGAAATAATACCAACAAATAAAGAAATTTATCAACAAGCTTCTTCGAGATGTCATCTATGAAACTCCAGTCATCAACTACACCAGGAAAGGCACTCCCTATATTTGTTCTGGGTTTATTGCCATATTCGGCCACTCTCTCTGTTGTTCTGCGAAGCTCCAGAATCAAGCTCGAGGCAAGAATCAAGAACTTGACTCCTATTGTATCATGATTTTGTTTGAAGCTATTAGAGCCAATCTTTTGAATGAACTGCAGCAATAATAGATACCCATTTCTATTGTTAGTGTCGACACAACCGAATGATAGAGGAATGACAATCCTGTAAGGACTGAGCAGTATAAATTGCAAGTCACAGAATGATTTACTGCACATAGTAAAACAAATATTATAGAACCCAACACATCAATAAAATTTTCCTTGTTCTGTAGAACTAATTAATCGCCCAAAATTTGGGGGGGAGTTAATAAGCACAATGTTGCAAATATTTAAATTGTGTTTATTTATAATAAGTGTATCGGCCCATTACTCAAGTCCATTAGTTTTAGAGTAGTCTATTTAAATAGTTTAGTGATTGTATTCAGAAGTGTATCGGCCCGTTTTGGTGGTTAATTTTCAGGTCGGAGATATTTTATTTTACTGGTTTTCACACACCCGACCATTTGTTTGATGTTGACACTTGACAGCCATACTCGCTTGTTGCTGTTTTTTCTCTATTTGGTGATGTTTTTTTTTTAGATTGCAGAAGTTAGTAACACTTATTACGGTGTTACTCCTCTCGGAATGAGTGATAGCAGTTCCCGATTACTTACTGCCTCTGGTATTATGCCTAAGGATTCTTGGATTTTTGTAGCAACCGATCACATGACGTCTCATTCAGAAATGTTTACTTCGTATGTTTCTCCATCTAGTATAGATCATATTACTGTTGCTGATGGTTCTCGTACTCGTGTCATTGGCTCTGGGAATATTGAACTCCAACTGTGTTTTAAGTTGCAAAATGTGTTACATGTTCCCACACTCTCTCATAACCTTATCTCAATTTGTAAGTTTAGCAAGGATCATAATTGTGCAATAATCTTTTTTTCTTCGCATTGTACTTTTCAAGATCTTGCAACATAGAAGACGACTGCAGTTGTGAAGGAATACTTTTAAGATCTTGCAACATAGAAGACGACAGCAGTTGTGAAGGAACAAGGAGGGTTGTACTATTTGTCTGGTAAACGAACTAGTCATAAGGTGTTGTCTTTGGCAGTCTCAATCAGACTCTCGTGCTTCACAAATATGGCGTTAGCACAAGCCATCTTAATCATCCTCATTTTTTCTTGATGAGGTCTTTGTTTCTTTCTCTGCTTATAAAACAATCTGTTAATCATTTAAGTGTGATATTTGTGAGTATTCTAAGCATCATCGTGCTAATTTTCCTTCTAGTACTACTAAAAGGGTTGAACCAATTGATCTTCTTCATTCCGATGTTTGGGGACCTGCCCCTACTTCTAAGATTTCTGGTGCAAGATGGTTTTTTTCGTTTATTGATGATTGTACTCGAGTAACTTGACTTTATTTGATGAATGATAAATCAGAAGTACCTCAGTTGTTCATTTGATTTTACAATATTATACAAATACAATTTGGAAAAGCCATTAAAAGATTACTTTTTGACAATGGCAAAGAATATGTTAATCATAGACTTTCAAGTTTTAATAGTAAACAAGGGATTATTTATGAATTCCCATGTGTTGACACCCCACAACAAAATGGAGTTGCAAAAAGGAAAAATCGTCACTTACTTGAAGTTGTCCGAGCTCTTCGCTTCCAAATGTTTGTTCGAAAGTCATATTGGGGTGAAGCAGTATTGACAATTGCCTATCTAATTAATTGTGTGCCATCTCGGGTTTTAGGTCATGTTAGTCGAGTTCAATTTCTGACTTCACTTTACTCTTACGTTTGTATCATGCATAGGCTTGAGCCTTGAGTATATGGATTTGTTGCTTTTGTCCATGTCCATAAGCAACACCGAACTAAGTTGGATTCTCGAGCAATTAGATGTGTCTTTGTCGGTTATCATCCTAGCAAAGAGGGTACAAATGCTATCATCCTCCTAGTCGTAAGTACTTTGTTTCGAAAGATGTAACCTTTCATGAAAATGTTTCTTACTTCATTCGTCCTCAGCTTCAAAGCGAGAACGTAAATGACTTGGAATCTAAGTTCGAATTTATGGTCCTTGGTCCTAGCTTTTCTGAGATACTTGTTTATACTCCATCTTAGTCCTGAGAGACATGTTTCATCTCCTAATACCGATACTCATGTTTTTGCTTCATCTCCTAATCCTGAATCTGAGCCTCCTTCTAACTTTGTTCCTCTTTCTGAATTTGAGTCTCCATTCACTGAAGATAAGGCTAGTAAGCCAATTCTTGTTTATCAAAGAAGTAAACCTGACATGCTCCACATACAACTTCAATTGATCGAGTCGAAGGTAAATAATAAAAATGATCTCTCTATTGGTGATTCTCAGGCTTTTGATACTTGTGATACTAATTTGAATTATTTACTTATTACTTTGAGAAAGGATAAAAGATCATGTGCCTCTAAATATAGATATCCTATTTCTCAATTTGTCTCCTCTAAACATCTTTCTCCATAATATTAGGTTTTTATTGCAGCTATTCATTTTGTGAGAATCCCATCGTCTGTTTAAGACACATTCCAAGATAAAATTTGGGTCCAAGCTATGGATGAAGAAATGAAAGCACTTGAAAAAAATGAAACTCGAGAGATTATTGAGAGGCAAGGAGGTAAGAAGCCAGTTGGATTCAAATAGATCTTTACAATTAAACACAATTCAGATGGCACCACCCTTGATCGTTACAACGCCAGACTAGTGGCAAAAGGATATACTCAGACATATGGCATCAATTATGAGGAGACATTTGCTCAGTGACAAAGATGAATACTTCTCGGATCTTACTATCTCTTGCTACCCACTATAGATGGGAACTACACTAGTTTGATGTCAAAAATGCTTTATTGCATCGAGACTTAGAGAAAGAGGTGTATATGGAGATACCTCTAGACTTTAATCTCAAAGGTGGAGCCAATAAGGTGTGTCAATTGAGAAAGGTCTTATATGGACTAAAGCAATCCCCTCGGGCGTGGTTTGGAAGATTCACAAAGGCAATAGTGTTCTTGGGCTATAAGCAAAGCCAAGGTGATCACTCTTTTTTTCAAACATTCACAAGGGAAAAAACTGATTTTACTTCTTGTTTATGTTGATGATATTATTGTTACAGGAAATGAATTGACTGAGAAACAACTATTCAAAGAGAAATTATCAGCAGAATTTGAGATGAATGGCCTTGGGCATCTCAAATATTTCTTGGGAATTGAGGTAGCCTACTCAAAGCAAAGCACTTTTATATCCCAGAGGAAGTATGCACTTGATCTTTTGCAGGAAATAGGCAAACTTGGATGCAAACCATCGAGTGTTCCCATTGAACAAAATCACAAGATGAGTTATGAGTAGGAAAGTGCCAAAGTTGACAAAGTACAATATCAGAGATTAGTGGGAAAGTTGATTTACTTGGCACACACTAGGCCAGATTTGGCTTATGCAGTTAGCGTAGTGAGTCAATTCATACATAACCCAAGGATAAGACATTTACAAGTTGTAGATCGTGTTCTACAATATATCAAAGTCACTCCAAGGAGGGGACTCTTGTTTAAAAGAGGTGGAAGTCTAACTATGGATGCATACACTTATACTGATTATGCAGGTTCAGCAAGTGATAGAAGATCTACTTCGAGCTATTGTACTTTCTTGTTGCTTGGAGGAGTAAAAAGCAAAGTGTAGTGACTCGATCAAGTGCGGAGGCAGAATTTAGAGCTATGGCACAAGGAATTTGTGAGTTATTGTGAATGAAAATTGTGCTTGAATATTTGAAGATAAGGTGTGAATGTCCTATGAAGTTTTGTGACGATAAATCGGCCATCAGTATTGTTAGCTGGGATTGATAGATATCTGTCCACCGGCTTGAGAAGGAGTATTGCAAATATTTAAATTTGTGTTTATTTATATCAAGTGTATTGGCTCCTTAGCCAGGTCCATTAGGTTTAGAGTAGTCCATTTAAATAGTTTAGTGATTGTATTCAAGAGACAATTTTGAAATAATATTCCAAAAATTATTCTCCAATTCTACACACAATAAAGGAAATAGCATCATAAAGAAAATACAAAGTTGGAAGGCAAAAGCAAACCATTAAAATTGGTTCCAGAGGATGTTCCTCCTTGATTGCAAGGAAAAGAACTCTTGTCCATCTATTTGCTTCAAACTCCCATGCACTAACGTCGCCGTCGTCATAATTAAGAGAACTATCAATGGAAAGAGAATTACTGACAAAGCTCTCTGGGAAGCCATAAAGGTTTTTGCAGAGTTTTGTCGCATTAATACAGCAATTGGTACAGCAATGCTTGTAACCACAACCAGAGAGCCATCGTTGCACAGTCAACCTTAATTGGCCTGGGGGGAAGAGGTGGAAAGTAGTTAGATTCAAACAACAGAAAATCACATATCACCCAGATTTTATAGGCAAATTGACTAATTAATTGACTACCAAAAGGTTAGATGCACCAGCATCACACAGAACAGCATATGCGTTGAAAAGTCAATCTACAGTCAATTTTTAATATTATATCCCAAAACTTGATTGAACAGGGCAGTGGTTTCATTGAAAGGAAAATCCTTGGAGGAAAGATTTTTCTGACATTCTCAATTTTCAATAAAATCTACGTCTTTTATTCTTGCTTCTATCAATTCATATTTCTCTTCTTCTCTGGGATTGTAACAGCAATTTAGAATAGAAAATGGATAGTATTTGATAGTTCACTCTGCCAGCTTCTTTGGTTCAGTACATATTACCAATGTGATGATTTTATGAGTTTATTTATTTTCCATTCGCACACAATTTAAGGGAAAATAGAGTGTTTAGCATTATTTCTTTTCAATTTAAAAAATGGAGTAGAGATACAAGCTCATGACTACAGTTAGATTGTTGGAAAAAAAACTAGATATTAGAAATTTCACTTACCACCATAATCCGTAAATTCGCGTGGCAAGGCTGAAATGAAAAGCAAAAGAGTTTCAAGAGGAATATCAAAAGTGCACAACACAGAAGCAGCAGCCTCAAGAATCCTGCCGCAAACTGTAAACGTAATCAAGGTGTAAGATGACTCTATGGCTCCTAACGTTATCAAAATGAATATTAAAAATCACATAATCCAAGTACACTAAATATAAACCTTGAAGGCGGTAACTGGGATTAAAATGTTGTTTGCTGCTCTCAACAACATATCTAAAGATATCCAGTAAGTTTTTTTTATCAGTTTGACTTTCCATTCCAGTAACAAATTCCATTGAAGTGAATGGTTCTGTCCTGGCATGAATAAGTATTCCAATGCCGGTAGAAGCTGAAGCAATGCATTCAGCAAGGCCCATAAGTCCAGCCCGTCCAAAGGATTGATGTTTGGCGGTGGATGCTAAATTGCATAAAAATGAAAAGAGCTTCCTGTAAATAACTTTAAGACAATATAAGAAATGTAAAGCCGGAGTATTTTATTACATATATTTACATTAACAGATAAATAAAGGATTAGCATTCAAAGCATTACGGGTAGCATTACCACCAGACTATAGGCAAACAAGGGTGTTATATTTGTGAACAATAAAAATTGGTATGGGTGTGTGCAAGAGAGAGAAGCCTTGGTTTAAAATCTCTGGTAATATGTTCTTTTATTCAGAACAAAAAAAAAAAATCAGGTCAAGAGATTCTTCCTCTCTCTTTGAACATATGTCGTAGAAACCCCCTAAAATACTCAATAACTGCATTTAACTATTGCTGGCTAACAAGTAATGGGTTCTCACATTCACTCAAGCTAAATGCACTGGAACAATGCAAATATATTTTTACTTCTTAAACCTTAGTAGAAAAATACTGGTCCACTAAATCAAGCAGGAAGCATGTCATTCATCATATTAATTAAAGTAAAGTAACATATTCAAATGCCTGTTATAATCTCACAGATCTTAGAGACATGGGTATGGTCATCTAACTAATAAGCTAAAACTTCAAGTTTACCATGTTAGGGATCTTGGACAAAGTTGTCTAAGTTATTTAGAGACTGCATGATATACCTACCAATGTGGAAACTGGAAAACTCTTAACTGATTGGCATAAAGGTTTTGGGTGAAACAAGGATAAGCTAATGAATTTTTATTTTATAAACACGCCAAAATACCAGTCTGCTTAATAAACAAGTTTTGAAGCATACCTTGGAGCTAGAAAACTAACGTACTGCTGTAAAAACTGGGCTGCACCTTTAATCACGGTTGATGTATAAACTCCTTTTACACCTAAAATGTCAATTAAACCATGGCAGTATTAAGAAGAATGTAATATGTTTACAGTCGCATAAGGAGAGGGAGATGTACTTTATCATACCAACGAGTGGAACATCAGATTTGAAGAAAGTAATAATATTGAGTGGAATAAAACCATTGAATAAGCAGATTTTTTTGATTAAAAATTACTCTCTCCTACCACAGTCAGTGCCCCATTTGTAAAAAAAATTGCCCCGAAATGTATGATCCTTTTAATTTTCAATACAACGTTAATTACTTTTTTTCCAATTATATTCTCTAATTAATACTACTTGCATCCTATGAAACACGGACTCCGACACGGACAGTTCAACACTGCTAATGTAAAAAACATTGGACGCCGAACTGATACACATATAGTTATTTATTTATTATAATTAAATTGAATATGAACATTATTTATAAAAGATCTATATTGAAAATCAAAATATATATGTGAATGTGCGCGCGCACGCAGCTAAGTTTGCTAGCTTTTCACTTTCACTCATTTACTAATGACAAGCTAAACATGATGTAATCAAATTTAATGTCTTTAACCCTTTCATTGATCATCATTGCTTTGAAACATATTTAACTTTGTAGATATGTCTGAGATATGTCTAAGGTATATTTAAGGTGTGTCGAAGTAAAAAAAAAAAAAAAAAGTTTTTTTGGGTATACTTGACGTGTGTCAAACACCGTGACACGCCTGATTCAAGAGGTGCCCATGAAGTCTGTATCTTCCACTTTGCATTTATTGTAATGGTGAATACACCAATAGTGGATAAAGGATTCGGGGTAATTTCGTAAAAGTATCATTCTTTCTGTTTCATTTATACATTTTTCTTAATATGTGCAAAATGTTCAAATGAGTCACTCATTGCTAAACGGAGGTAAAAAAACGGTTAAACCAAAGTAAGGCTTGGACAAACAACACTCCTTGAGCTAGATTTTAGGATTGAATTAGACCAAGCCTAGATTCTAAGATTGTATAAATCTATCCTAGATCTATTATTGGGCCACCTATATTTTTCCACATTCCAGACGTCTAATCTGGAACACGAGGGGAGTCATGAGTGTGTTGAGATCCTACATTCACTAGAGATATGGCCAAAGTAAGGCTTGGGTAATCATCATACCTTGACTAGCTTTTGGAGTTGAGTTAGGCCTAACTCATATTCTAAAAAGGGAAAAACTTAACATAAATTAAAAAATTAATGACAAAAGAAGAAATTCGTTTGAAAGGGCCAAAGGAGTGAAGCACATACCAAATTCTTTATGATGTATTGGATCATTCAACCCTTGCATAAATGGACCAAGAACAAAGGTCTCGGGCACTGATTTTATGTAGTTCCCATAATTCTCCAAATTTATGTCAAGGAAAGACTGCATGATCAGGCACCTTACTGCATTTATTTTGGAAACACCATAAAAGGAAAAATGATGAAAGGACTAATATAATACGTGACAAACTCCATAATTTGGGTGATGACATTTATATCATGACTTAAAAGTTTTACTAACAAAGATATCGGTTGATTCCTCACTTGTCCTTAATGATGACCACACTAACACTAACCTTGAGGATTGTGATGATGAAGGCCTCGTTCCCATAAAATAGATAACCAATCAAAAGGCTCGCCGTATATTTCAAATTGATCTTGATGAACTTTACTGATATTGGTTGCAACATTGAGATACGACTCAGAGAACTGAAGCATCAAGGAGACCTATAAGAAAAAATTATTTTAACATATTAGACGCACTTGTAGTGGAAAGCACAAAACTCAGAACCAAAAAATGAATGCAAGCACTAGGAATTATTTGACTGAGAAACTTTAAACGGACTAGAAACAACAAAGCTTGACAACTTCATATTCCAAAATACACTATATTCTCTGCAATTTAAAAGGGTTTCTCGACTAAGCCAGCCATATAAGGAATTGTTGAAAAAACAAACAAAAACAAAGATGTTGATGAGGTAGACAAACACATAAGATGACAAACAACATACCAGGGGACAGGAGGGTGTATTACAAGTTTACAACTTCCTACCTTTTTTCTCCTCACTTATTTCTTACTTCCCATTCCTATAGGGGAATGCTAACATGTGCCCCACGGGCACCTGTTAAGAATCCAAATGTAGAAAAAAAAATCTTGGAAGTTGTGTAATTCAAACTTTAGAATCGTAAAAAGTGAGATTTTTCACTTAAAACTAGTTTTTCATTTCTTTTTTTATGTCCTTAACAAGTTACCTCCCATCTTCATCAATCCAAAACCATATATTTTACAGTAGGGTTTTGAAGCTTGTTAGAATACATAAAAACCATCTCATAAAATCATAACTGTATCTTAAAATATCTCAAATGATTTCATAGGAGTAGTTTCCATGATTTATTTTTGCCATTCAATTGGGATTACAGTCTTGTATTTGTATAAACAGAAGTCAGTGCATTGTATTTTAGAACACAGCATTACAAAGCACATACACAGATGTATGTGTGCGTGTGTAATATAATATATATATATATATATATATATATATATATATAGTACAAATTTTGTTTTCTTTTGCATGATTTATACCTGATGATTCCAAGCTGCTTCAACTAAATGGGTACCATATTCTTCAAGCATCTCATATAAAAGCACAAATGCATCCCAATACTGCTGGCTGTCAAAAATCAGTTCATCTAATGTCGAAAGCTTCCCAACACCAAGTGACTTGGCTTCCTTGTATGCCCATAATTCCTTCCTTGTCACCCCACGAGGTACTGAACACTTTTCGTTGGTATTTCCTTTTGAAGTGCTAGAGAGGGAATTGGTTCCTTCTAGTATATTCAGAGCCATCTTCAATATATGTAAGCTCTGCTTCCTCACTAAACTCTCCTTATCAACCTGGTCAGATTCATTTTGGTTCTTAAGCAAGCAAACCAACAACAAATTAAGCAATGAAACAGACAACTACTAAACAGAACACGTACCAAGCCCATCTTTATCTCATCCCAGAACTCTTTTTCTGCTCTTATGTCAAATTCTTCGGCTTTAATGACTGTATCACTATCAGAAATTTCATATTCTTCTGTCTGCCAAGAAAAAGAGAAATACAGAGAGAGTATATTGTATCCCTCTCTCCTCTCTAAAGGTCCAATTGAAAATAGTGTTTTACAACAGTTCCATATTTTCATGAAGAAATATGCCCTGAAAACCAATAATATACAAGATAAATTCATACAGATAAAAAATGTATAGAAAGTAGAAACCACATAAATATTGATAAATTCAACTAGTTATACCAAGAAAAACCATGTTTCTGACCACGAAGTGAGATTTCAAATGAGCAAATAGCAGGGAATGCCTTGAGAATGATAGGAAGAAGAAAACCAATTGCGCAAGACCTGTGTTCTTGACTGTGCAAAAGCATCCGTTCAGTCATATTACACAATTCCAAAATCAAAACTTTAACAAATGTATCTGCAATACATCCTTCTCTTTCTGCTGATTTAGAGGCTGTTTCTGTATGCAGAAACTGAAGGGAAGATTCCAGAATTACAGACAAAACATTGCAAGATGTTGCCAATTTGAAACAATTTGATGAAGACATAAATTGTGCCTTGTCCGTTACGTCATGTGAACCCTGATAAGATGATTCTCTACTCCATTTATAAAAACACAAATCCTCATTATGAAGCATCCCCATTGAAAGACCAAGCGATCTTAAAAAAACAGGCACCAAAGTTTCTTCAAGAACTTCCAAGGTTCCGGTTTCAATCACAACGTCAATGAGCGATTCTGTTATCTACCATATCAAATTACAAAATAGTTAGATGATAGAAAGTTCTCCAATAATAACTACCAATAAAACACAATTTCCTAGCTATTTAACATTGTATTATACCTGGTTAAGCAAGCCATGCTGAGATGGTTGCATCACCTTAGCTAAAGGAAGAAAACACCTCCACACAAACAATTGAATCGCATCACAAACAGCCCCTACAAATAAATAAAATAATTACATGGAAGGATGCCTAGCAAAAAAAAAAAAGAGCTGGAAATGCTCCATTTCAGCATAGCATTATAATTTCTATTAAGAAATTCATTTCCAAATACACAACAAAGAAAACAGCATGTAGTTTAACAAAAAAGCCATAGTGAATATCCAAAACAAAACGACATATAAATCAGACAGCATATCAGCAACTAACCTGTTTTTTTAAGGAGGTGACAAAATGCACCCACCAATGAAACCAAACGGAGACGTTTATCGGAATCCAAAGTACCGTCCTCCTTGATAATATCCTATTAAATTCAACAAATATAATCAAACATAAAAACTTGAAGAAAAAATAAACTCGATATTAAGTTAATAAATAAATATAAACAAATTCAATCCTACAACTTCTAGAAAGGTACAAATCAACTAGCAAGAATATCAGGTTATGAATATAATTTGTCATAGTTGATAAGAAATGCATAGAGCCATAGAGGAATTGAAATGATAGATGAAGAAGATGAATGAATACCTTGAGAAAACGAGGGAAATCATGGAGAAGTGAAGCGAACAGTGAGGACGAAGACAAACCGGTGGATACAAGAATGCAATCAAGCACCGCCGGAACGGCCGAAGGAGGAACTTGATCGAAGCTTTTCGATAGCGAAGCAACGACTGAAACCATTAAAGCTGCTTCTGATTCAGCTTCAGCTTCGGGCATTGTAATCACCATCACTCTTCTCTCAAGCTGCTACACGCTTCAAAACTCGATAAGTTCTGTTTTTTTTGGGGGGAGGGGGGGGGGAAGAAAATATAAAAACAAAAAAGGTCGATAAGTTAAACCCTAATTTTGGGTTGATAAACCCTGAATCAAGCACGTGTCTGGATTCGTTAATGCAACGTTCATTTTCAATTCTTCGCGCCTTTCCTTAAAGGCTGCACGGGTACGATACCGGCGGCACTAACGTCCCCCTATATACATTTTTAGGTCTCTCATTTTTCTTTACAATTTTTTACTTTTTATTTATTTTTTGAGAGGTCTTTTTTCTTATTCTTTTTTTATAATAAAATTTAAGTGAAATGATGGTGTGTTAATCTAAATCTGTCTCTAATAACATTAATAAAAATCTTTAGAGACATGCAGCTTCAAAATAATAATAAATTATTTTAACAGACAAATAATAATAATTTAATGACGTAATTTTATGCAATTGTTTAAAAATGTTAATTATTACATTAGGGAAAAAATATAAATATAACAGTTTGAATGAATCATAAAAATCTGAAAAATGTCATCCTAAAACATAATAAGATATTTACTGTGATTTGGACTCAATATTTTCTTTCTATCGGTTGTTTTTTATAGTTGGTTTACTCTCGTGTTTTTTTTTTTTAGTGTAATCAGCTTTAAATATAGTTTGTGTTTTAAAGTATTTCAAAAAGCCTTTCAATCATCACCGTTTTGTTGAGGTTGGGTTGTATTTTAGTAATTGGTTTGGTATGCTGCGAGTTTCGTTAAAAACATGTGAAGAGATATGAGGTCCGTGGGGAATTCTCAATATGTGAAGTTTGTTATAGAATTGTATATTAAGGACTTTATCGGTAAAATTTTATAAAAATTAACGCGGCAGTACCCTTTTCCCGTATATTACCATTAAATGAAATAATTAGATTGGTATAGTTTAAACTTTAAAAGCATTGGTGAATCACATACTAAGACATAAATATTTATACTTTGAAAGATCCAATATCTAATGGTTGTCAAATATCTATGAGTATACACATCATGTGTTGAAGTGCATATTTGTCTATGTTTATCCAAACTTAACATATTCAATTTTTTTTGTGACCTTTGATATAACAACATATAGTTGGGTCATATGTAGAAACTGGTCTTGATATATACAATGCAACTTTATAAAGAGACTGACATTGATTCTGGTTAATAGTTACAACAAAATAAAGATAAATAGGATATTGTCTTATTTGAATGGTAATCTATAATCATAAAGAACCGAATACATCATTAAAGTATTTTTATTTTATTTTTTTGCTAATATTGTTACCGGTGATTATAGTTGTTGTTATAGTATTCTCTCCAAGTTCATTGAATTGCAAACAGGTTCCATTGCACAACCCATTTGTCCAATCAATATTTCTCAAGTGCGTTATAGGAATTCCAACCTTGGGTATTAAGTGATTATTGGGTATACCAAAACATTTGACGTCATTTTAAAACTTTGAAGTAAATCAATCTCCTTATACATATCATCTTCATCATATTTGTAGGTTATAGATATTCCTTTGACTCTCAATCGTTTACTCGTTTTCAAAGGTACTTGATTTCAACATGCATTTTGTAATATTTATAAGTAACACTTTTTTTAATTGGTCTATACTTACACTTAGTTCACATCTCATAATTTAAGATATCACTATTCTAAATGTGCTGTCTATATATCTTATCCCACAACTACAACAACAAATTCATAACATTTTCTTACACCCCTGAGTCGGATTTAGGTTTCTTACTAAATAAGTAATCGCGCAATTACATTAATAGACATTGATGACCGTTTGATCTTATCTTGAATGGACAATCACTAATGTTCGACGACGTGATTACATGGTTTTTTTTTACATAAACTCCCTTAAAGTCAAATAAATAAACAATTTTAATTTTGACTATGTTTGGATAAACAACATATTTAAACTATAATAACAAAAGAGCTTATGACTCTTGATTCACAAAATTGATCTATCTATTTTAAAAGTCGACAATTTTGGTATCTCCCTATGATTTTTTAACTAAAAAATGATTACGTGAGATGTTTTAAATAACATAACATATGATACGATGGTATAGAATGATTAACACTCATTAAATTGAAATAAAAACGTCGTGAAAATTTAAATTTAAACTTCATAAATTTTTCATATTTTTAATTTAATTGATGCATTTAGATGATTCTATATCATAAAATTGTATATCACGCCATTTAAAATATATTAATTTGTTTATATTTTTTATATGCAAAATCATTTATTAAATCCCCGTAGTCAAATTAATTTAACATTTATTAAAGTAAAATACAAAACATCACACATGGATAATAATTTTTTTTGTTAATCGAGTCAGAGAGGCAAAGAGACCCCGTATTTTCTTTTGCCATTTACAATAGATATTTATCAATTGTTTTATTTATTGAGTCAATATGACCATGAACAATTGGACTTATGTGAGACTTGTGTGTGTGTGTGTGGTAAAATAGATATTTTCTAGAGGTCTAATGCCTTAGTTTTAGTTGTTTCTCCCTTGTGCTGCTGGTCCTATAGAGAAGTCAAAAAAGGGTTAACATGTATATAGAAAAAGTATATATAAGTTTGAGAAAAAACTCATGTTCAATTCAAAAGGTGGCTGAAACTTGTTTTGTTTGGAACTCATATTTATTAAAAAACAGATAAATTTCATGATGGTTGAGGATATATGAAATAATTGCTACATAATGGAGTTTTTTTATTTATAAAATATATGTACTCTAACGCTCAAATTAATATACTGCTTGAGGCGAGTGAGAGGTAATAATAAGAGTCATATATTGATAGATGATAGAGTAAGACTTATATAGATATAATGAAGTTGTAGTGAGCTTAGACCAAACTTTTGGCCACTCTAAAACAAAACTCAAAAGTTATGAGAATTATATTGTATAATATAATGGTGAGAGTTTATGAAAACATGATATAAAGACCCTACGAAATTGTTATAAGCTTTAATTTTTTCTATAGATTTATTCAAACACCTTTAAAAAAAATTTATGGGTAGATAAATATATATGAACTGAAAATAAATCAATTCAAATAAACATTTAATAATATTTATATAGTTACTACCTCGTCTTATAATATAAATAATAATTAGTCAAAGAAAATTGATGTATATAATTCAATTAAATTACATACATACTTAATAATTTTAATTTATCAATTAAGTATTAGTGCTAAAATAAATGCATCTACACAATTTACAATTTAAACTAGATATACATAAATTTTTTTGAAGTAGGTATCATGTCTACTTTCTTAGACATCATATAGCTATTCCACGTCTAATATGTGTTTCACAAAAACACATTGTTAACTAAATATTTTTAAGCGCCTTCTTTTTAGTTTAACAACTTTTTAAAAAATTTAAATTTGGAGCATTATTTATTTATTTTTACAGAAATTTAGAGCATACTTATATATTAGGTTAAAATATAATTTTTGTCCTTCCATTTGATCAAATCCACAATTTTAGTTCTCATAATTTTTTTTTTTTTAAATTTTGGTTCTCTTATTTTTAAAATTGTTGATATTTGGTCCATTTTATCAATTTGAATTTGAATTTAATAATATGACGATCATTTTAGTGATGTGTATATGATAATGTGAAATTAAAATCTAATTTTAAATTAAATAATACGACTTCAATCATTTATAATATGCATAAATAATTTTTAACTTTTTTTACTTTAAAAATTATGTAAATAAAAAAATTATTATTTTTAAATAACATTTATTCATTTAAAAATTTTGAAAAAAAAACTCACAACAAATTATTTACAGATCTTTTTTCAAATAAAGAATTTTATGTGACTTTTTTTTAAAAAAAAAAACGAAAAACAAACATAATTTTAGAAAAACGAATATATTTTTTTTATGGAAATTTTATAAACAAAAAAAATATTAACTTCTTTTTTGTTTTTAAAGTAAACAAATATTTTTCAAAAAAAAAAAATTATTTACTTATTTTTAAAAAATTATTAAGGTGATATTATTAAACTTAACATTAAATATAAATTATAACTCACCATGATTTTTCAGATACACGTTACTAAAATAATTGTCCCATTGGTCAAATGTCAAATAATTTTGAAAATATAGAGATTAAAGGGGTATTTTAGATATTTGAACAATATAAGAGTTTAATTATCATTCATTATCAGCGTAAAATATTTTACACCATCAACACATGATAATAATTCATTGATATGATTTTAGAAATAATAATAATAATAAAAGTGAAACATCTATAATAATGTAACGATTATGATCGACTAAAAATAATTTTTTTGGTTAAATGACTTTTTTAGTCCTTTAACTTATTTTTTGGATTCACTTTAGTACTCTTATTATTTTTGGTATACTTTTTTTTGTCATTTAACTATATTTTTGTTAGTCACCTTAATTTTTGCTAAAAAATATTAAATTTTATAGTCAACTCTTTCATCTCACTCATCTTAAAACCCATTAACATAGAAACTTACGATTTCATTCCATCTAAAAATCTAGAAAAAAATTAATCAAACCTATATGTTGTTCAAACCCATAACCTTTCAAATCCATAATTTCTAAATTCAAATGTTTTGTTATAAGTAAAACAAATGAATTTGATTTGGGTAAGTGTAGCTATTTTTGGATCGAAAACTAAAAAAGAGTTGAAATACGTAAAAATGTGAAATCCGACTATACGAAGGAGTGATGAAAACAAATGAAATTATGATAAATCATACCTTAATTAGATTTGAGTTTAAAGGTTAAAAATTCAGATCTAAAAAGGAAATTTATGAAATTAAAATTAATTTTTAATATTAAATAATTAAATTAATTGGTATTGATTTTTTTCCCCTTCTTTTTAGCATTATATTTTTTGTTGTAGTTGAAACTTCATTCATTTCCATTCCATAATATAAAATGAGGAGAAACGCTGCGTAACACCAACACCACACAGCATTACTATTTTCTTATTACTTCCTCACTCTCAACTAAAGTCTCTTCATCTTCCTCTCAAAATGCGGAGCAGTATCTTTGTCCTTTTCCTCATTTCCGGTACCATATTTCTTCTTCACCTTCCTACTCCTTTTTCACTATCTTATTTTTAATTGTCTCCATTGCTTCCTAATCTATGCTTTTTGTTTTTACAGGGTTGTTTAGGTATTCATTGGCGGAAGAAGGGTTTTGCTCTGCTCCTTCTGCGTTTACCACGGAATCTAAATCCAAGCCTCTTTATTGGAAACTCTACGACTCCATTATATCTCCTCTCAACCTTCAAAGTATGTTCGCTCCACAGAATGTTCAGTATAACAACTTGCTTATATTGTGTGTTTATGTAATAATTTTCTATTCATTTTTTATAAATGCCTCAACCAATTTCATTAAATTGGTCTAGTATGCTAGTTTTGCAGTCAAATGTGATTCTTACTTTGCTGTTTAATTGAAAGATTAAACACTAGCATCTGAGTACAATATCTAATAAGCTAATGGCCTACTTTACAAATTTAATATCCCTGACAACATTACAATGTAAATCATAATCTTTTTTTATTTAACAAATAAAAGGGAGTTGTGTTTGTTTGTTTTCATGATTGAGGGAGTCTTTGTAGTAAATATGGAATAGGTTCAAGTTGTAAACGAGTTATGCAAATATTTAGCTACGAGGTAGGTGTAGTAAAACATATGTAACTGAATGTTTTCTAGCTGGCTTGTGAGTTTTGGCAAAGCCAAGAAGTTAATGTCACCTTCTATGGTTGAATCTTTGCTACTCAGCTAGAAAAAGTTGCAGATCACAATTACTATCAGATTGTTACTTTTAGTTGCTGGAAGAATTGGCCCAAGTGGTGAAATGTGACACCCAACCACCAAACTTTATTATTAGGATACTTGCTTGAGTTCTGATCTTTGTTTTATTTGTTGAATATACCGGAATATCTTTTAGATCTTAAAGTCATGTTCTGTTGAGTCCTGATTTATTTTTTTATTTTTTGACAGAGAGTCCTGATTTATTTTCTAAAACACAAACATTTGGTGAAATTGTATTTGTTGAGATAGTGCTGACTTTAATGTGGTTTTGTTTGTTAGATTTACCTGGATTCACACGTAGTGTTTATAAGAGAGATCACGCTTTGATATCACCAGAAAGTCATGTTTATGGCCCATTGCCTGATTGGTACTCTTGAATTTCCTTATTGGTTTTGGTTAAGATGTTTAAGCCTCTTCCTGTGTGATAACTTGATTGGATTTGACAGGATCAATACTTTGGGGGCATATTTAATTTCACCAGAAATGGGCTCACACTTTGTAATGTACTTAGCAAAGTTGAAAGGTTTGATTATATTTTACTACACATAATCTATTATATTTACTTAGTTGCATAGATATGGGCCGTAATCTTATTCATCAGATGAAATATTGCTTCCGCAAGGGGGAATAAATTATTCCGGATTGTGTGTGTATTTGTTACGTACAAATTACATGATGTCATTTTCTGCTCATATACAATGATGTATAATATTTATGAATCATGATTCTTCTTTCCTTAAATATGAGAAACATATGGGATTATGGGATATGTAAAAACCTTGCTACACATTAAATCAAATATTATGCAAAAGAATAAAGCATGGCATGGAAAATATTGAGCTCTTAGAAAGACAATCAAAGAAGAATTATGTTGTAACTTGTAAAGGGAACAGTGAATGTCAGAAGACCAGTTTTCTTCATCCACAGTGGTTTCTTTTCTGATAATCCAAAATGATATTTCTCTGGTCCTATGCTTCATGTCATACTGGTTTAAGTACTGCTGTCACATACTTGATACTTCACCTGTACAAAGCCCTGAAATTGCATATAAGTTGTAACTGCACTTTAGCTAACTAGCTTTCTTGCAAAATTTGTGCATTATATCTGGTGCCTTGTATATTTCATTGTCCTGTAACGGTTCCCCTGTCTCGTAACATCATTTCTTTGTATTTTTGTTCTATTTTTTGTTGTTGGCAATATTTTATTTGTTTCTCTTTTTATGGATCATAATGATATCGGATTACAATTACCATTGTATCCTTCGAGGACACCTTCACACTTTCCCTTAATTCGACTATATTGGCATTTCATTTGTGACTTTTAATGTTTAATGTACTATGCAAGTTAAAGCTCGTCACTGAAACTGGTTTAGCTGGTATGCTTCTGATTTGTGCTTTGCCGCTGTTGCAGAAAATTCAAGATCAGGACTACCCTTGCATGATGTAGAGAGGTTTGTGAACTTGTTACTCCATCTTTTCAATTTCTGAATTCTACTGCTCCCCATTCCATTTCCATGACGCTCCAAATCATTTGACATCGTTTCTAGCTCATGCATGTTTGATATATTTACAAGATTTTTATGTGTAGATTCATCTTTGTGCTCCACGGTGTTGTCACAGTCACCAGCGCTCATGGTGTGAGCCATGTACTGAAGGTAATAAGTTTATGGTTGTTATGCAAACCAAGTGATACTGCCAGTCTGATACTAGTTTTGAGTACTTTTGCAATTAATTTCCTAATAATTATTGTATAAATTTCAGGTTTGATCAATGTGCTTTTAAAGTACTCATTTTTGTTTTCCTTTATAATAATGGAAGAAGAAAATATTGGCAGAAATAAAACATATCTGTTGTAGAATAAGATATCCTCCTGAAAAGAAAACAGTGACTCAGCGAGCCAATTTGGCAAAAACAAAAGAAATACATCTACCCATATCTCTCCGTATGTTAATTGCGAATTTGCAATTCCCTTAAAACAACTGAGTAAGTTTCACCAAACAGAAACTTGAATATAATCTTGTCCCATGACAAATTTAAGAGCAAAAAAAAACTCCACTGACATAAATTTGTGGCCTCTTAACAACAAATGTTCTCTCTGAAATATATCATGAGAAATTGCTCGGAGGTGTAATGATACAACCGGTGTTCAGCAATTGCTACCTTACGATGAAAAAAATAAGTGGGATGCTGTTTCTAAACACGATCTACTCTGCATTCTTAATATGCACTTAAAACTAACTTTACATTATATGCACCCTGCTTAGCTATGTCTAGCATGACTGGCTCATTGTTAACAGCTTAAAATATGCTTTCTTATTTCTCACATTCTATTATTTGATTTTCTCAAATTTTTAGCTTTGAAATTCTAATTGAAGACTTGGCTCCTGTGGTGAACTCTCTTATTTTCAGGTTATATAAAGAAAGCATATAAATATATATTTCGCATTAGTGTGACACTTAACCTTTGCCCAGTGTCATCATGAAGATTTGTGGAAAAATATGGCCTCTGTGATAGCTGGGGTGCCCTTAATTTTTTCTTTTAAAAAACTGATGACCTCAAGGCTAAAAGAATTTTTTATGCCATGTTTTCAATTCCAGGTGGACTCATATGCTTATTTTCCTCCAAATTTTGAACATTCAATTGAATCTGAAGCTCCGGCTATTCTTGTGGTATTTGAACGAAGGTTTGTATTCTGTACCTCCATCCTTTTATAATTTATAAATAAATGTATCATCCCCATGACCTTCTCATTCTTCACAAAGAGAACTCATATAATTATTTGTGTTGAAAATGGAAATGGATTGGTGAACCCATTTCACATTTGAAGATTCTCTGGCAAGTAGTCATTCACAATATAAGTTTGTACAGTTTTCAAGGCTTGAATATTTTTTGTCGCATTCATTCAAATTTCCAGCGGTCACATGAGTAATCTAAATAACCTGTCAGGTATGCTCAGCTGCCAAATCATGTCCCAGAGCCACTAGTTAATTCGACGAATAAACAGCCACTCCTTGAAACTCCAGGGGAGGTACATTGTTTGTTCCCATATTCTGAAAGGCATTATGCTTTATTTCTCCTTTTTTTGTTTAAATTCAACTATTATATTTTTTCAATATATGACGATAGTGTATTGAAAATTAATGCCATTTATGCCACTGTTTCAGTGTTAATGTCATTGCCTGAAGCAATTCTTAAATGCTTTAGGTTCAGGTCACTATCATTAATCTGAGAGTCTGTATTTCATTAACTCTGAACATGTTAGTTATTCTCAACAATTTAGATCACTTTTTCAAGTTAATCTGACAGTCCATGTTTAATAATTGGCACAAGTCACTGTATAATAGGCCGTATTTTATACACCTGCAATACATTAAATTTCCCCATTTTTGAGGCATATACTCGACAGTCAAGTCTGAGTTTTGTTTAACTCTCGCTCCCCCTTCCTCTTATTGGCAACTAAATTGCAAATTTCTTGTATGTATAATTCTACACAGTTTTAAATGCTTCCTGTATGCACTATCAGGTTTTTGAACTGCGAAAGCTACTTCCACAGTCTTTGGCATATGACTTCAATATACATGTAAGCCCAAATCTCTCATTTACTCAAGGTCATAAATTTGTCCAAGTCTGCCAAATCTTCCTATTATCATGGTTTTGGTCAGTTGTAATTAAATTTAACTGATGTACCCATGCCTGCAGATTATGGATTTTCAGCCTGGAGAATTTCTTAATGTTAAGGTAAAATCATATATACGAGTCTACAAGACAGTTAATTTGTCAAAAATTAAAGTTTAAAGGCCTTTTTCAATTTTTATAAGTTTTGGCTTTTGCAGGAGGTCCATTATAACCAGCACGGTTTACTACTATTGGAAGGGCAAGGCATTTATCGATTGGGTGATAGTTGGTAAGAGTATAGACTTGACTCGACAAAAAAAATATTGGCCTAGGTGTTGCAGGGAATTCAAGATAATGACATTGTTTGCTTCCATTAAGCACTACTTCTTCATTGAAAGATAAATTTTAACTTGACCTACGTAGACGTGATATGACTAATATATACAAAATCTAACACGTCTATCTAATCTCTTGAGCTTTTGGGTTGAATCTGAGAGAACTATACATTCTCTTTGTTAATCTCACAACAAGTATGTATTATGTAAGTCTATATGCAGGGTCTCTGGCTAATATTTCAGGTATATTTTAGGATGTGATTTTGGAGGACTTTTGAATGGGGATATTTAGTTGTCTATGATCTTTCGAAGATTGACTTGTCACATTATATTGTGTTTATTCCTATCATTGAAAGCTGGCACTTTTACATCTATGATTTTTTTAATTCTTATTTTTGTGGGTTTTTATGTGAATAGGTACCCAGTTGAGGCGGGTGATGTCATTTGGATGGCCCCATTCGTCCCACAATGGTAAGCTACATAAAACTACATGGTTCCCTCCTCCCACGGTTCCCTTTAATCTGAGCATACAAGCACATTTTTTTTTTTATATTACATTACGTGTTACTTCCATATCATCTTACAACATATGGATTAATACATGTATGTGTGTTGTCTTCAGGTATGCTGCACTGGGGAAAATTCCAACACGGTATCTTCTGTATAAAGATGTGAACAGAAGCCCATTATAATTGTGATTTTTATCGACGTTAGATAAATGACACGAATGGTATTAGCCACCACTTATTTAATAATTTAAATAAAAAAGGGTTGTTGCTGTATATATTTATTAGCTCTAGGTCATATCATACTAACACTAATGCATTACAGTATTGAACAAACACTACTAAATTGTCTTTAGGGTTGAACCTATGATTTTCGACACTAAGTTGAGTTTTCAAATAATCCCAAAAAACATCTTTGAAATCATGAATCAATTCTCTCAAAATGTTGAAGGTATATGGCCATTTTTATATTTTTAACATCTTTTTGTGTGCAAAAGTTCCAAAGTTGAAGTATTTACATTGTCACGTTTAATTTCTAAGTGTCAAAATTAACTTCGGATGAAAACAATAGAATTGTGACAAGATTAAATTAAACTACTGAGCCATTCAAATTTTGATATTATGTCATTAGCCATTTTAAAAAGTTACACACCTTTGAAAGCATCTCTGCCAGAATGGTAATGATTAAATTAATCAAGAGTTACATTTCAAAAGCACCCAAGAGATTCTAGTTATACACAACCTTTACTTTGGGGGTCTTATTTTTAGAACACTACTAAACTAAAATATTTCTTTTCTGATGTCAGTCTTATGCCTACATGCGTCTTTTGTTTAGCTTGCTGAGATTCTTCAACATTAAAAATTTATTTCCTTCTTTTTGGCTTCAGCAGAGGGATTTATTAAACCATTATTTATGTTCTGAGCGGTAATTATGCTTGTGAAGATTATTAGTAAGAAAACTCTAGTTTGATTATGTACTGTTCTAGGTGCATTATGAGTTAAAGAGACAGACTGTATGGAAACATGAGGGAGACAATGTAAGAATGAAACTGTAGAAAAATCAGCTGCTTCATAGGTATAGCTAATAGTCAAAGTTACAATTATATTTTTTTTTGGGTTAATAAGTAACAACTATATAAAAAGTAGAGGTGGGTCAATAAATAGCAACTATATAAAAAGTAGAGGTTGTGAAACTACCAATGAAAAATCCTCATTATTATTTGCTGATCGCTCATCCATTACGATCATCCATCTTCCAATGTTTCATCAAATGTATAAAAAATACTATCAAATTAAATAATCGGATAATATTTTTATCCCAAAAAACACTGCCGAAATGCAACACCAGATAAATTCCCGTGTTTTTGAGGGGTCGGATGAGCAACTCCCTTATTATTTAGGATTGTGTGGTATCAAGCCCAAGACTATAAAATTGTACTATATGAACACAGAATTTAGAATCCCCTTTAACCTATCTTTAGTTTTGTGATAATCAATAATAACATTATCATCAAAAGATGTTTAATCTTTCTCTAGGGTCCAAACAACACCATTTGGAATATGGATTAGAATAACCAATTAACATGTGGTATATGAGCTTCCACATGACTCAAGAGAGAATTTATGTGAATGAATTTGAACTGGTCCCACCCTTTTGGGTTATGATTGATAACAAAGGATTAGAGCAAAATCATTGGCACGTATCCTCTCCATTATCATATTAGTAACACTGTCTGCTTTTCTGCTGGAAAGTAATTCATCTTTTACATATATATATTTTGTGAGTCCTCAAAGTTATCAAATCCAGCATTTAATATCATAAAGTTTTTTACATTTTGGATCCTTATTGGTCTCTAAATAAATTCGATTCTCGTGAATTCTTTCTCAATGATTCTCTAGATTGTAGCCAGTGATCATTCTCCTAATAAGAGACCAATAATGTCTTTGATGAAATTAGATTATAAGATGCATATCATAGGGTGATTCTAGCATATGTTCACAACTAGTTTTCTGGCCACATACTCATTTGTTTATTATAGATATTTGACCGAGGAGGCTTTAGCTTTTGCAAATATACTTGTGACTTAAACACCCCATTGAGGCAAAATGTGTCCCTACAATGTACGGTTCCCATTAGTGATTTCTAGGGGGATATGCAAAAAAATACACGGTCTAACTAGGCTTCTTAGGATAATGACTGTTCCATGTTTAGTGCAAGCTGTATTTTTCGTAACCACCAATCCCACATCAGAAATTGGCACCAAAAACCAACAAAGCATCTATCAAACACATATATTAACACGATATTCGCGGTCCGCTCAATAAATTTGAAGACTTAAAACGACTTTGAAAAACGAGGAACTAAAGTGACATAAAAAAAGAGGCATTTTTCAGTAAAAAATGAAACTCTTTTTGAATGAAAAATATTAACATAAAAATTACAAATAAGATTTATTTTAGATGTTGTCTATGATTTTGAAAAAACAATAAAATGAATACATTAAGTTAGTTTTAAATGTTTATTGAAATTATTTTAATCTATATCATTTAATTTGTAAAAAAAAATAGTGATATAATCCGAATTTAAACCATAGATAAAATATTCAAAACATACACTTTTTGTTTTAGTGACTTGACCTTTGAATTGACTCCGTTGACACTAACACAAATAATAATTTATAAATTTGAATTAATTTAATTTTTTTAATATGTTGATGTAAGACATCGTCACATATAGGGCATCTTGATGTCATATATCTTCTTTTATACTCAAATATAAGAAGGAAAAAAAAAATCATATTTTGTACACTGAAAAAAATAAATTTCAATTAATTTTATTGCATATAATATTATTATTTCAAAAATATTATTCAATAGGAATGTTTAATGCACTTGTATGTATTCTCTCCAAATCCGTTCAGATTTGAGTGGGGGAAAGTCGCTTTGATTGCGTGTGGATGCATGTGAATTTTTTTTCGAAATTAAAAACTTTTGTTAATCTTTTTTAATATATATTTTTTTTACAATGGATCGAGAGAATGAAATTTGAACCTATAAATTTTTATGCCTACTACTCAAACCCCACACTAGATTAATCCCAGTGGCTTTATAATGGAACTAATTATTATGTAGGAATTAGAGTAGGGTGTATATATGTTGATGTGCAAAATTGATGCAAATTGCGTATGTGTATATAGGTCTGCATTATGCTTTTTATATCAATTGCTCATCCTTGAACTTTGGCTTTTCATTGTAATAATTAAGTGGTAATGAAGTAATAATCATTTCTTAAGAAATATGCCTTCCTTTAACTTTGTTAAATATTAAAATTAGAATATGCCTGTCGTGTGAAAGGAGTTAAAGGAAGGCAATGAGGCGACGAAATTGAGGGTGATACAAATTGATGAAATTACTTAATCCTATAGTAGTTCAGCGATTTAATCAATTTATATATATTAAAAAGTATATAAATAAAAAAATAATACTATTTTTATTAAGTTATTTTTATTGAATATTAATGTATTATTAATATCATAAATATATTAAAAATAATATAAATAATATTAATTAAAAAATATCATTAAAAAATATGCATTAAAAATTGAAAATATTTTTATTTTACGTAAATTTTTGTTGTTGTAAATAAGTAAATTATTGTAGGAGGAGTAAATCTAAAGCTCAAAAGCATAACTTGAGGTTAAATAAAAAGCATTACTTTAAATACCTTTGACTTTTTGTTCTTGTTACTCGTGATTTTGTATTTATTTATTAACATTTCATGGTTTATCATTATTTTTAAAATTTGTACTAAAAAATGTGAAAACATTCTTCTATAAATTGTTTTTTCACGGTTGAACAAATTAATCTTTAAAAATATCAAACTAGATGAAAAAAATAGACAAATTTACAAATAAAAGTAAAAGCAATTAAGAAATAGAATAGAAAAACCAAAAATATTGTTAATATTCATGAACTTGACTTTTATCGTAGTTATAGTAAAAATAAAATATATTTAATAATTTAATTGTTGTGATTAATTTATAATATATGAATTAAATCTTTTATGGTTCTTGATAGGATTGCTACTAATATTCTTTACTTCTTGTATTAATTTACAAGCACATATGATATGATAAAAGCGATAAACCACGATGTTTATTTAATGAGAAAAACAAGGGTACCTACCGAATCTGAGAAAGTTTGAAAAAAGGAGAGTATATAAAGATTAAAAAGACATTATTTTGTAGTTTGAATTATTCGCGTTGCTTCCTGGTATTTTTAATTTATTTTTGTCTCTTGTCTTTTTGATGATGACATAAAAACAAAGGGAACGTATCTTTCACACACGAAATGACCTTTATGAATGAGAGCTGGATGGCAAACACCCACTAATTAAGTTGGAGAAGAGAGGTGAGAGATGAGGTCAATGCAATTTTTTTTATTAATCCACTTACAACTAAATTGATACCAAAAAGTTGACTTTGTTAGTAGATCTCTTATAGCCGCGATACGTGCAACGACGACGGTCAGATGTAAAAATTAAATCTAACCGTCTATATTGTCGTTGCACCGTACAATTTAGCGGTCAATTACATTAATTGTTAAGTGTAACTAAAACTCCACTCCCTGAGTCCCTATAGTGCTTTTCTCATAGATAATTAACTATCTACATATATGTCATCTCTATTACTAGATTTTGGAGCACTATTGTGTATTGAAAAGAATGGGACCAAGAGTTTTGTAAAAAAATAAATATCAGCAAGAGCACAAATGATTGTGACACATTGCAACAAGTGGATAGAATTGTAAGTTTATCAAAGTCAGCATGTGCTCATTGTGCTTTAGAATTTCATTATAGCGCGCCAAGAAAGATTAGTTCAACTAATAGAATTATATCAAATCAGGGAAAGTTGTCTCTAATTAGTTTCTGGATTTAATTCATATATACATAGGGTGTAAATAATTTTTGAGTCAATCATAGTAGTTTAAATTATTATAAATGTTTAATTTATACTATTTCTAAAGTCATTCTCATTCTCATGTATAATTTAATGTGTTGACTGTGTATAATAATTAAATTTATTTTTTTATAAAAAAAAAATTGTCGAGAGAGAATCAAAAAGTGAAGCTTCAACCGTAGTGGTGGAGGATCATTGAAGTCCATGGTGGTGACTATTTGTCTATTTTTAACATTTAAGTTGGTACATGATTGAAGTGGGTAAGAGGTGAAAACTGAGAGGCACCATGATTAATCATGTTATCATACTCATATAGTTTGAAATAGGGCCGATCTATAGTCCGTGCAAACTGGACCACCACACATGATCCCAAAATTTTAAAGACCCCAAAACATTAGTTATATATTGTCAAAGTTTACAATTATTAGATGTCTAGTTATGGTTTCAGTGACATAATGCAATGTTTTCATGCACGGGGTATGGGATGGTTTGAAAGTATAATCCATTTTGTTATGAAAGAGATGGTATTGCCAGCTCAAAAGTCCACTCTGAAATAGATCTCCAAATCCATTGTATATATTGATATAATGAGTTGACTTTTAAACACATTTGCTTTTGATGTGTTAGCCTGCAAGGTTTATTGAAACCTACAGTATTGCTTTATATATGCAATAATGAGTTTGTGTACTTGGCAAAAATCCGGTCTCTAATTCTGAGAGTAGAAATTGTCAGAAATGTGACTTTAAACATTGTTGCAGTGTTAAAGATGCCTCACACAAAGTTTACTTTAAAAAGAAATAGATTTAATCATGAGAAGAATGAAATTACACAATGAATTATTTGATCAATGATCACTTTCAAAAGTAATTGGAACTCTCAAAACTCAATCTAATCCACTCACATTACCCTTCCACATACCTTCATCATGCCTTTTGATACAAGTTAACAACAATGTTTACTTATTTACTAACCAATTGTTGCTAACTACTAACTAACTTGTGTGTAATGCTGGTGGGCTACCTTAACACAACATATAGAGTATAAGGATGTGTATTGATTTGACATGGCCCAGTGTGACTGAGGTACTTTTTTCGAAGTCCTCCTAATCTGAGTTGAAGAGCTTGGTGGGTGACATGTCTTTGTCGAGGTGAGAGGCTGAGATCCTCCTTATTTGAGCCGAAGAGCTTGGAGGAAGATGGTTCACAAGGGTCTAGATTATCGTCATATTGGACTAGTAACCACGTAAGTGATTTGAACACCACTTTTATTTAAAATTTTAAGACATTAAATATATAATTTTTTTCATTTATATGATGTTCGATATCCATTTTTCCATTTAATTTGAGACGCTTGCTTACAATTGCCAACAACGACTATTGTGTATAGAAATGTACAATTATCACAATCAAACAAGTAATAAAAAAGTGAAAATCATTCTCACGAAGATTGATTTAGTTTAATTCTCATGAATCATACATTTAATCAAATTAATTAGTGAGTCAAAAGGACAACAATAACATTCATGTGATAAAAAGAAAATAATATTAAAAGAGAGTAGATCGTTCAATTATCTTTCCTTTTAAATATCTAAGTTAGTGAGTGATGTTTTGAGGTGATGTAAGATCAAAGTAGAAAACATAAACTAAAGCGTTTGTGAGCTATATGAAAAAATAGAATGATATTAAAATTGTCTTATGTGTAAACTTTCATTAAATTCATTCTACTGTAAACATCACTTTAAACATAATTAATTCATATCAAATTTCACATAATCCAATACAAGTGTTTTATCTTATAGTGAACAAAACAAAAAGATACACAGGAAACATAATTACAATTTAAAAGAAATAAAATAGAAAAAAATTGAACCACCAAATAAAAGTAGTAAAAATTTACAACCGGTAGTACTTCAGCCACAATTAAACTTAAGGTATTCTCTTAAATGTTATATTTATACTCTTTTTCTTTTACACCATGGACCAATCCTAAAAAGATGAAGACGTAAAAAAGAATCAGAGAATTCACTCCTTTGATGTTATATTAGACTTATACATAGCTAAAATGTAACTGTTTATATTATAAAGATGTGATATTGGTCTTGTAACGGTCCAAAAGTCCACTCCGAAATATTTTCCATTGTGAGTGACTAGAGATATGTATCCAACAAGTATAATGGAACACTGTCTTTATCTATATTATTCCCGTGTCACCTAATTAGAGTTTTTTTTTTTCTTCATTTTTTTTAAATTATTAATATATTCATTTTTCAAAACTATATACTAATATTTTTCTTCTTCTTATAAGTCGTCTTTGCAGAGGGCGACTTCCATAAAGAATTTTGCTTTTGCAAAGACGACTTCTTTGAGCAATTTATCAATCTTTTTTTTTAAGTTAAAAAACATTTATATATATATATATATATATATATAATTCATAAAAATACATAAACATAAATTTTAAATTACATAGATTTAAAGTGAACATCCACCGATCCACATAACACCGAGTTCAGATGCACGACACAATTCTCTATACAGTGTTGTCAAACACGCTGAACCCCAATTGTATTCTCCGTACCTGTGAGAAAACTTCGACAATGTGGTACTGGAGGCCACATTTGACATTAATTTTATCGTAATTTGTATAAAATTTGTGATGTTGTTTTTTCTGAATGAATTATATATATATATATTAAAAAAATTTGAAAAAGTGCTAAAAAAATGCAGACTATGTGGGTTAATTGGTCATACTCGAAAATATTATCCAAATATTACAGACAACTCTAGTCAATCTATGTAATTTATAATTTATGTTTATATATTTTTTATGAATTATATATATATATATATATATATATATGATATATATTTTTTAATTTAAAAAAGAATAATTTTTTAAAAAAAAAATTGCTTAAGGAAATCGCCTTTGCAAACACGAGCTTACTTAAGGAAGTCGCCATTTGCAAAGGCGACTTGAAATGAAGGACAAAAAAGAGATATATTGATATATAGTTTTGAAAAAAAAGGTGTAGATTGGTATTTTTTTAATTGAAAAATGGGTTATTGAAAAAAAAACCCTAATTCTATGTAAGATTTACAAATTAGATGAGGATATGACCTTTTACATTAATTATAGTATATATCATCAAGGTGACTTGCGGTCGTATTAAATATGACAACAAAACTTGGCATTTGTGGGTATTTATTTAAATTCATTCCAATATAAATAGAGAAAATCTGTTTTGATTAGATAAGAGTACAAATTTTTTTTGTAACTAAAGAATAAGTTTAGAGTATTCATATTCACCCCACACTCGTCTCATTAGTAATATCATTGTCATTTTTCAATTTTATATACATTTACATATTTAATATATTTAATATTTTTTAAATATTAAAAGTTAGAATCTTCTTTCTACAGAAAATATGATTTTTAATATTTTTTAATTTTATTATTGTTTAATAATAATTATTTTATTATATTAATTATAATTAATATAATTTTTAAATTTATTATTTTATATATATGAATGGATATAAGTGTAGACGGGAACTCAAACTCTACCACATATGTAAATGAATTTCACACTTAATAAAAAATAAAAGCATGTCTGAATTTTTCCTGAGTAATCGGATGCGGACTGGAGTGAGGAGGCAAAACCGGTCTCCGTCCGTCCATGCCTAGTCATATTATTTTTACCCCGAAAAAGGAAAAACTAAAAGATAACATTGTTTGACTTGTGTAAATAGAAAATCTAACTGTTAACTGTTATGACGGATTCTCAACGATATCTTAATTTTTTTTTACATAAAGTTGCTCGTAGATGTATGTTTCTTGCAGTTCTATTGGCATAAAAGCACCGACTTAACCCACCCAAACTCAAGATAAGCAACAAGCTATATTTTATGTTATATATATAAGTTTCATGTACAATACAATGAATTTAAATAGAGCATTAAATCTTATTACTAGAGTTTGGATAAGGTATATACTCTGTTGAATAATAAAATTAAATTACTATATATAGAGGGACGGTGCATTCATGTAAATCACATCAAATCTACATAATGTCACATGTAAGGAGTTGAATATAGATTCTAGATGCTTGTTACGATATCAATTTTCAACACATTACTAGATATTTGATTTAATTGGAAGTTTAAACTTAATGGAGTATCTTTTATGCTTTAAATTGGGTGCTGCTTGATAATCTTCCTCTGAGAGGAATGATATCAGGTGCACTGTGTTTAAGGAGATATTGGAGATGGTTTTTAGCCAAAGTAGATGGATCATGAGAATGGTGTGTTATTCCTAGATCTTGTATTTCTGGGTACGTGTAGTGTGAAACAAAATGATATTCCAACATGTAATTGCAACAATGTTATAAATGAAATGCTATATACTTGTTTTCTTTTAAAAAATGAATTAAAAATATAAAATTAATGTGACGATGATACGCTATAAAAATAAACAGATCGAAAAAAGTAAAAGATGGTACAAGAACCTAAATAATGTGTGGACACTAAACTTTTGGATAGAGAGAATAAATAGATAGAGAGAATAAACGAAGTAGTTTGACGTAGAAATCAGAACAATTTCTCATTTTAAAATTTACACAAATAATTTTTTTTATAGGTCAACTTATATCATTTAGTGAATAGATAGACACAATAGTTAAAAAAAAAATAACACTTATTTCTTTTGTTTTTTATTAGGAGACACAACTAAATCTTTAAAGAAATTTGATATTTCACTAATCTCTTACTATGAGAAGACACAAATCTTCAAAACCGAAATATAATCTTTTACTCGCGAGAAAATATTAAATTTTCAAAGAATAAATTCGAATGTTTACTTATACAACTTATTTAACATATTCACTCATACATTTGTGTCAAAGAACACACGATGTAACTTTTTATGCACCTTTTAATATCTATTCATGAAAGACCACATCTACTTAGAAAAAGACACACTTATTAGAGCAAAATATACCTCTTTACTTGCGTATTAATTCCACTATTTTAATAAGCAAAAAACTTAGGTATAGTGTAGGCGCTATTCTCGACTAAATAATAATATAATTGCCACCAACAAGTTTAAAAGGATGTGCAAAAATTGTCTCTAAAGATAAAAAAATAAATGCCACTTTGTGAGAATAATAGTAAAAAGCACTACTTATAATAATGCATCTATGTTTTTTTTTTACGAAAAATAAACTCATTTCATTTCATTAATTATAAGTTCAATAATATAAGGTGGAATAAAATTGAAAATTTGCACAATAATAAATAAATTAAATGATCACGTTAAAGGGTAAGTCACTTGATTAACTTATCTCTTAATACAACTAACTACAAAATTATTATTATTTTGTTGAATAATTTCTTGACATTTTCTAAGTATGTTACCAAGTACAATTATTAATTCTTCTATTTAATCCGTCCCCTACCATGGCACAATGAGTTTCACCCTTTCAGTAATCTCTCACAACAAGTAATTTAACATTTAAAGTCACATAAAAGACATATATCTCTTAAGGATTAAAATAAAGCAGGAGTAAGGCACATTTGATTTATTTCATGATATACATAGATTAGCATAAGATTGATTGTAGCAAGGTGAGAAAGATAAATTTATTGAAATTAATTATAGGCTCATATATGGGAGGGTTTATGTATAGTTTATTTATTGATTGTCATATGGCTCCTCTGCTTCTGTTCTCTTGTTTCCTCCAATGAAAAAGGTTGAAGAAGAATGTTTTTTGGAATAATAACTTAGAAAATTAGGAAATACTCTCAGGCCTGATAAACTATTATTTATACAGAATGATTCCTTCTAAGTAAAAAACTGTCACTTGTTTCCTTTTTCTAATAATCAATAGTAGTATACATGTAACCTCTCATTTACAATTGTATAGTGGCCACTGCACAATGTCCTATTTTGCACACAAGAATCAAGTCCAACTATTCTTCAGTGTCTTAGTGCATAAATCTTTTGGTGCTTTTGTGGATGCTAATCACATCTTTTCAATGTTTAATCTCCAGGGTTAAATATTTCAAATAATTAGGTCAAAGTCCATGTTCATATTCTCATATTCTTCTAAGCTATAATTCTTTTTTGATAAATATGAGTTTTTCCCTACCATTACTCATTTTAATTACTCTGTTTTATTTCATAAATTTTGCTGCAATTTGATCCCACAAAAACTAGTTCTACAATCCGCAGCAGTCAAATATCGATCGTGAAATCATAATTGCATCTTGTTCTAACAATCGATATTTGACTGTAGAGGATTAGGATCCGCCACTTTTAAGTGAAAAATACTAAGAGGCTGGAATGAGAAAATTCAAAAGTACTAAGGGATATTTTGGTAATTTGAAAAGGGCTAGCTAGGAACATTAGCTGGGGACCTCTTCTTATATATCAATAGTTAGGAAAAGAAAAAAAGCAATAATAATTCCCTCTCCAATTCTTATTTAAAACCTGGAATCCACAACATATTGAAGCCAAGAAACAACATTGCAAGCAACATCATGACAATGTTGTCAAACTATTTGTACTCACTCTCACAAACACCTCACAGGCTTAGAAAAAGAATGCTAGCAACTTGGACACCAGACCAAGAGTTCAACCAAGTGAGGCAGAGGTCAGGTGCAGACATGAAGAGGAAGCTTAAATGGTATGATCTTATAGCTCTTGGAGTTGGAGGAATGCTTGGTGTTGGTGTTTTTGTCACAACTGGACCTGTTGCTCTTCATCAATCTGGTCCTTCAGTCTTCATATCTTATATCATTGCAGGAATATCAGCACTTCTTTCTTCTTTGTGTTACACTGAATTTGCAGTTCAAGTTCCTGTTGCTGGTGGAGCTTTCAGTTATTTAAGATTAACCTTTGGTAATACAAAAAACCATCTTCTTACATTATATAAAAGTTAATTATTATTTATTTCTGTTCAACTGGTTTGAAGTAAGATTGGAAAGAGTTGGAGGAGTTAAAGTACTTGAGTTTGAACTCTTGTATGAAAGAAAATACTAACCTAACAACTAATATGGTAACATTTTGTTTATCAAAAAAATAAAATTTATTTCTTTTGAATATTACTTATTCTTGTATAAAACTTGTTTTTTTAATTTATGATGATGCAGGAGAATTTATGGGATATTTTGCTGGGGCAAATATACTAATGGAGTATGTGTTCTCAAATGCTGCTGTAGCTAGGAGCTTTACAGAATATTTGAGCTTTGCTTTTGGAGAAAATAATCCAAATGTATGGAGAGTTGAAGTCCATGGATTGCCAAAGGATTATAACATGTTGGATTTTCCAGCAGTAGCTCTCATTCTTCTACTCACTCTTTGCTTGTGTCACAGGTTTGGTTTATTTCTTGCTTTTGTTTCTTTAATTTTTTCCTTCTAAATTTTTTTGTTTGATATTTTATGAACTATGTTAATCTACTATTATTTTTCTAACACCGATACTTTAGAGTGAAAGAGTGGCTGAAGTCCAACATGTGTCAGTGTCGAACAACAATACATATAGTTACATTTATTACCTTTCACTTTTTAAAATTATTATCAATGTTGACATATCGATATCAGTGTTGAATATCTATTTATGTATATTTGAATATATTATCGCAAGAACCAAAAACTAACAAACAACTTTTGTATCTATTTTGGTGTTGTTTTTAATGAACTAAAGGAATTAATGCTGAACCATCATTTACATTTTTAAATATTTAACTGGTTTTAGTGGATGTTGAAAATGCTTGTTTCATCCTTTTGTTTGAAGCTACATATTTTTTTATACTGTTCTCTTTTATCTTTTCCTTGAATTTCATTGTTCTTTATCTTTCTAGAGTTAATTTAGTCTTTTTTTTTTTTAATCTTTTTAAGTGATTAACTTTAGGTAAAAAAATGAACTATCATTCTTATTATTTGATTGATTGCAGTACAAAGGAAAGCTCCATATTGAACCTCATTATGACAGTCTTCCATGTAATTTTCTTTGGATTCATCATTGTGGCTGGTTATTACAATGGAAGTTCCAAAAACTTGGTTAATCCAAAAGGGATAGCTCCTTATGGTGTTAGAGGTGTTCTTGATGGAGCAGCCATAGTATACTTTAGTTATATAGGCTATGATTCAGCTTCAACCATGGCTGAAGAAGTCAAGGATCCTAATAAGAGCCTACCTATTGGAATTCTGGGTTCAGTTCTTATAACCACTTTGCTTTATTGCTTAATGGCTCTGTCTTTGTGCATGATGGTTCCTTACAACAAGGTCAGTGATATATATAGTAAAATAAATTAGTATTCAATTAAAAGGGATTTTCACAAAATTGATTTTGAATAAAAGTTAGTTGAATGTAAGCTAATTTTTATTTGGACACATTCAATTAAAATTGAATTGAACAATAAATTTGATGTTCAAAATCAAGTTATCTCATATTCAAATTAAAATTCATTCCGCAAACAAAATCATATATATACCAACAAAACCAACTCAATATGTCAAAATCAATTTTTATGTGTTTTGAATCCGTTCCATCTAAATTCGAGATAGTTCATATAATATATTTGTTGTTTTGTAGTGATGATAAAGCTATATATTCTTGATATGGTTAATAGATATCTGAGAAAGCATCATATTCAATGGCTTTCATCAAAATTAGTTGGAATTGGGCAAGCAACATTGTTGGAGCAGGTGCAAGTTTGGGTATAGTGGCTTCTCTCCTTGTTGCTATGTTAGGACAAGCCAGATACCTTTGTGTTATAGGAAGGGCAAGGCTTGTTCCATCTTGGTTAGCCAAAGTACACCCTTCAACAGGCACTCCATTGAATGCCACTGTCTTTTTGGGTAAGCAAATTGTTTTTAGTGAAAAAGTAAATTCCTCCTCTAAAATTATAAATATCAATTAAAATATTATCAGATTATTGCGAATTAACAAATACACTTTTGTAATTGTAAAATGAGAGTCAAAACAGTTAGACATATTAGTTTCTATTGAACTGACATTGATTTAGAATCAACATACAACATGACATGTTCACTTCACATGTCACGTCATAATATCTAATGACAAAAGTTCATAGAAAGAATATTTTAAATGATATTTTACAAATTTAAGATATATTTATCAATCCTTCAAAATCTAAAACTATTGTGATCAATGTTTTTAATTTCAAATACTAATTTACCTATTGTTTTTTTTACTAGCTATCTTGTATTTGAGCCGTTGACTCGATGAGAATCGCTTAATCTAGATAAGACTCAAATACAACATTGTTCAATGCTCATTAGTATTACTTTAATATCAAACAACACTAATTTTCCCTTGTTGATGCAGGATTTTGCACTGCAACAATTGCACTTTTCACAGAGCTAGACATAATAATTGAGCTAATCAGCATAGGTACACTAATGGTGTTCTACATGGTAGCCAATGCTCTAATATACCGTCGCTATGTAATCACTAACCACACCCCCCCTTTACACACACTCTTATTCCTATTTCTCCTCTCCCTCGCATCCTTATGCTTCTCTATAGTGTGGAAGTTCAAACAACAATGGTGGGGTCTCTTACTCTTTGGTGCCATCATGATCACCATCACAACATTTTTCCAGCACATGGTACCATGTAACAACAACCTCGTACAGCAACAATATGCTAATTGTTGGTATGTTCCATTCATGCCATGGCCACCTTCTATGTCCATTTTTCTCAATGTTTTTCTCATGACTACGCTAAAAACACTCTCTTTTCAACGTTTCGCTTTGTGGGCATGTTTCATTACAATGTTTTATGTGCTCTATGGTGTTCACTCTACATATCAAGCTGAAGAGATCGAGAATTTGGGCGGTGTTAATCAAGTGGTTATGAATTTGAGTGTACCTAATTTACAAACTAAGGTGGAAATTCAAGTTCATTAGTTAGTTGATGCAAATTATTCTACTATACACTAAAATTGTACATTTATATTGTGGGATAGAAGTGATGTTTTCTAATGGAATGTTGCTTTGGTGATACTGCTATATACTCCCTCCATCCCATATCTTTTGTCATTTTAGGTTTTTAGTTTTGTACCAAACTAAGGTTTTTTTAGAAAATTAATATATAATGATATGGAACAATCTTTTCCCTTTAAACTATAATACAACCCAAAACAAAATACTCATCCATGTTTTGTCTTATTTTAAAAGATTATTATTGTTTTTTATTTTACAATACAATACAATATTAATTATTTTTTTATTAATATATTCCTATTTATTGTATCTCAACTCATTAATTTTTTTTACTAACTGCAATTAATAAAAGTATTTGCGTAAATAAAACTCATTTTATTATTGAAATCTAACACCATTAATTTTTTTTCTTCAAGAATTGTACATAATTCGAGTGAGACATTTAAAATGAGACAAAGAGAATATTAAATAAATTTTATGTTTATTAATTAGATGTCTTACATAGAAAATAGATAAGTAATTAATTTGATACAACAAACAAAAGAGAAAGTTAGTTATTTATTTATATTTTTTTATCTTAGAAAAAATGATAAATTCTCCCCATTGTTAACTAGGTATCTTACATAGAACATAGATGAATAATTAATTTGATAACAAACAAAAGAGAAAGTTAGTTACTTTTTTTTTTTAATGTTAGAAGAGATGATAAATTAAACTATAATTAACTCACACAACTGTGAGGTTCGTATTCAGGACAAGACGTCCAACCTAACAATTTTGGCATTGCCAGTTGAGATATACCTTAAGGACAATTTGAGATTTACTTTAATGAATATTGTGAATTTGAGATTTTTTTTTGAATAAAAAGTAATAGCTAAATTACTTTTTTGATCCCTTAACTTATTTTTTAGTTTCATTTTAGTCCCTTACTTCTTCTATGTCATAACATGTTCACAAATTTAAATCAAAATAAAATTATAAAATGTTCACAAAATAGAATCAAAACAAATATCAAATTGTTCTATGACATAACATTTTCATAAAGTATCAATAAAGGGTTTTCAAATACATTAAAAAAGTCAGGGTGTTGCAAAATTACCAAATCGAGACCAATAATATGAAAAATCTTAAAATGAAGAAGAAAAAGGAGGAGAAGGAGAAGGAGGAAACATTGTTTTTTAGAAAATCCAAATTTTAACTTTTATATGGAAAGTCGAATATTCTATCCATGATGTCAATTTGTCACGAAGACTTCATTTAACGATTTCATTTCAAAACTGACACAAAAGACCAAACTGATTAACGAAACTATAGTTAAGAGATCAAAGCAGAACATTTTAAATAGATTAAAATAAAATCAAAAAATAATTTAACCAAAATAATATATACAAGAAAATGGTCCTTCTAATCTAATATAAAATTGAATATTTCTTGATCTTCGTGTTTAAACCAAAAATATAAAATACTAGGGAGATAGGAATATATGTAACTGTGTAAGGAACTGAACGATTTATCATGACTAATCCCATTAATTGTCACTATAGAATTATTGAGTTTAAGAGAGAGAAACCAATTGATTTTTCAAACTTATATCTAACATCGTCTCATATGATTCATCTATGTCGAGAAATTAATCAACCAACGCTACTAATTTTTTTTTATTTAAATATATTTTTAGTCCTCAAATTTTATTTAAAAACAATTTTTTATTTTTAAATTTGAATTTTTAGTAATTTCTTTTACAATATGTGGAATATTGTTGGTCCCCTCCATCTTATTATGATATAATTAAGGATGGAAAAATGTTGGACCGAGCTAAGCTTTGTTAGACTTCAGTCTGCTTTGTCAACAAATTTAAGATCTAAGCCTAACTTGTGGTCTCTCATAAACTTACTTTTTAAACCTAAGTCTAACCATGATAGAAGTTTGATATGACCTATTAGCCTACTTAAAAACCTATTTCATTTTAATATTTTTGAATAAATTATATATCAAACATATCTTTTAATAAACTAATATGTCAATGAAATTAAATTCTATTTTTATATTTAACATGACATTTTGAAGAATATAACTTTATACACATCATACTTCAATTCTATTTTATAATAATACATTTAAATATGTCAAAAACTAAATAAAGTTAATATGCATAAATTACTAAAAATTGAATATCTAACAAAAAGATCAAAATTTAATATAATAATTAGAGTAGTAAAAAAAAGTATTATTTATATTTACTTAAATATGTTGATCTAATAGACTTAACAAACTTCTTACGTGACATGTAGTCTGACATTTTTAATTAAATAGATTTTTTTAGAAGTCTCGATCTTATTTGTTTAAAAGAAAAATATGGTCTACCATGAGTCTGACGTAGGCTAGTCCGTAAATCCCTATCGATCGATCTGACATATTATGACCCTAGATATAACATGATTGTTAATGACGCGATAATAATATGACACAACTAAATTGAATACAATAAAATATTTGTCATTAATGAATATCATGTAAGAAAATTCAAGTTTAAATGAGTTTTAGAAAATTTAAATTTGAATTTTTTTAAAATACTTTTATATTTTGGTAAACTTAGATTGAGTTTTCTGAAACTCAAATTAAACTCGGTGGAATTGAAAAAAGTTATTTTTTTTAAAAAGGAAAAAAATAAAATAAAAAGTGAAAGTAAAATGTGGGACTGGGGTATAATTTGGGTGTGTATAAGGTACAAAAATTTTATTCTTTAGTAGTGTGCAAAACTAGTCCAAATATAAGGTGACACAAACATTTAGAAATTTCTACTTGTCACTTTCACTTATATCTCTTATCTTCTAATACACTTAAAAAAATTAATTTTTTTGTATTATTCATAAAAAAATTAATTTTTTGTTACTTATACATTCAAAATTTTAGCAAAAATTATTAAAAAAAATTTAAATACTTAAAAATTTGGTTGATTATAAAGTTCTTAGAATACATATATTTCAAAAACATTAATTAATTTTTCAATGTTTTAAGTTAATCAAAATATTTTAAAAATTTGAATTAATTTGAAAATTTTAAATCTGCCTTTAAAAAAAGTTTTTGAACTTTAAAAATTTTGAAACATGATATTTTCAAAAACTAAATTTTTGAAGCGTAGTTTTACATTTCGAAACTTTTAAAGGTGAAAGATTTGAATTTTTTGAATTTTGCTCAAAATTTTAAAATGCAAATTTTGTTTTAAAATAATGATATTATTTTTTTGAAATTTCATATTCTATTTCAAAAAATATCTAAATTTCTTTATTTGAAAAATTTACTATTTTTTTATATAGTAAAGGGGTAAAATAGTCTTTTTAAGTGCATTGAGTGGTGGGAGGTATAAGTGGGAGTGACAAGTAGAAAACTCAAACTCTTGTTTTAGAACCCATCAGGAAAAAAAAGATATCACCACAAATAAAAAAGCTTGATATTGAGATTTTAGTTTTCTACTTGTTACCCCACCTATACCTCATACTTTCTAATACACTTAAAAAAAACTATTTTATTCTTCTTACTATATATAAAAATTTTCGAAAAAGGAAAATTACAAAACTTTAGATATTTTTGGAATAGAATAGAGAATTTCAAAAAAATAATGCCATTATTTTGAAACAAAAGTTATATTTCAAATATATAAGTAAAATTCTAAATTTTCATCTTCTTTTTAAGTTTCGAAATATAAAATTACTTTTCGAAAATTTGGTGTTTTGAAACTTTTGAAAAACTAATGTTTCAATTTTTTGAAAGTTCTAAAACTTTTGTCACAACTCACAAGTAGCTTCGAAAATTTCAAATTAATCAAAACTTTCAAAATATTTCGATTAATTTGAAACATTAAAAACGTAATTTACAATTTTTTGTTAAAATTTTGATAGTTTTAAAAATACAAAATTTCCAAAATAAGAAAATCCAAAACAGAAATAGAATTTTTTTGAAATAGAAATAAGAAATTCTAGAACAGGAAATTCCAAAAAAAAAAAAACGTAACTATTTTGAAACAAAATTTGCATTTCGAAAATTTGGGTAATTTTAAATATTCAAAACTTTCATCTTTTTCAAAAATTTTAAAATATAAAATTACGTTTCAAAAGTTTGGTTTTCAAAATTTTCGAAAAAAATCCATATTTTAAAAGTTGAGAAATTTTGCATTTCAAAACTTTTGATAAAGACGAAAGCTTCGAAAATTATAAATTAATTCAAACGTTCGAAAATTTTATAATCAACCAAAGTTTTAAAACTTTGAGTTTTTTTAATAAATTTTACTAAATTTTTGAATGTGTTAATAAAACGTATTTTTTTCTTATTTAACTTTTTATATATAATAAAAAAAAAGATAAAATAGTCTCTTTAATTGTATTGGAGTGAAAGGTGGGGAGTAGAAATCTTTTTTGTATTGAGTTCTTCCGTGATTATAGAGAGAATAACATACTATGGACCTCTCAACTAGTCCCCAAACTCTACATTTAGAGTTTTCTATTTGATACTCCCTCCTGTGTCTTTCACCCCCAATACATTATACATTTAAACAAATTATTTTATCGTTTTTTTACTATATAAAAATAGAAAATTTTAGAATAAAAAAGTTCTAGAAATTTATATATTTTTGAAATAGAATATGAATTTTCTGAAATAGGATTTTTTTTAAAAATAATGTAATTATTTTAAAACAAAATTTATATTTCAAAAATTTGAGTAAAATTCTAAATTTTTGAAACTTTCATCTTCTTCGAAAGTTTCAAAATGTAAAATTATATTTATAAAATTTAAAAAAATTCATATTTCGAAATTTTCAAATTTCTGAAACTTTTGTTAAAGGTAGCTTGAAATTTTTCAAATTAATTCTAATTTTTGATTTTTTTTATTGATTTAAAACATTAAAAATGTAATTTTCAGTTTTTTAAAAAAATTTAAAAGATTCAAGCAATTCGAAATTTCATGAATAAAAAATTAATTATAATTTTTAAAGTCAAATTTATGAATTTTTCGAAATAAGAAATTTTAAAATAAAATTTATATTCCAAAAAATTGACTAAAATTCCAAACTTTCATCTTTTTTCGAAAATTTTGAAATGTAAAATAACATTTCGAAAAAAAATTTATATTTTAAAATTTGAAATTTTCAAAACTTTTAATTTCTAAAAAAAAATTCTGAATTTAAAAAATAATGGAAAACAAAAATAAACTTTTAATAGTATAGAATAACTATCTTTTAAATATATATATATATATATATATATATATATATATATATATATATATAATTATAAACACAAATTATAGAGTACATATATAAACTAATGCTAAAAATATAAAATATCAATAAAAATTAAACTTGAAATATTAGAAGACAATAATATAAAGCACGTGTTAAAAAATATATATTACTTTTGATAAAACATTAAAACAAAATGGAACAAAGTGGTATTCGGTGTTTTAGTTCAATTTGGCTTAGTGGTTATGATTTGACTACTGACTTGTTTGGTTTTCAGAGTAGTTTAATCTTACTTGTATGATAATGAAAATGGATCGTTCATTATTGGTGTGCCACTGCTGAAGTGCTACTTGATAGCAAGAATTGAACATGTGTGTGTGTGTGTTGAATTCTACATTTGAGTGTTGGCTGCACAATACCTTTTAGTCAACTTCCACTTCCACTTCCAAATGGTAAAAGTGGAGACTGTTAAACCTTTTCCTAACTCAATGGCTTATGACTCATTTTTATTGACCGTAAATTTTGTTGAGTAATTTTTAAGTGGTCTATCTCTATATATATATAGACATCTAATTAACACCTAAAAAAATATTAATATATAAAATTTATTTTATATGTTATTTAAAAATAAAAATAAAATTATTTATTCATAAATTAATAATATTATTGGTGGAGAAGACGGCCGACAAATGTAGAGTCGTTAGAGTTTTGTCGCCATCAAATATAAGACTCTATAATTCTACCGTTAGTTAGTTGACCACTATCAACCATCACCGATAGTGGAGGTGTTAAATAGATGTTCACCTATCACTAGTCCTTCTGAATTTTTTTTTGATAAGACTGCAATTTATAATTGATTTTTTGGTTAAGGAATAAGACCAAAATTTATATCCATTTATTTTTGAATTTTTGTTTAAATTAATTAAATCGAAAATAAATTAAATTTTGGATTCAACCGATTTTATTGGCTAGGATTTTGAATATCTTACATGTGGCGAATTAGTTTGGGTACCAAGTATATTCTTCTTGTAAGTACCATTTTCTTGACAAAATTCTTGTAAAGACCATGGAAGGCAAACCAAGTTCACTTAAATAATCAATTTAATTAATATGGTGTTAATACGTTGAATTGGTCCATGATTATAAAGACAATCTCATCCTTGGGAGTTACTATGCCAAACCCAATATATGAATTCAAAAAACTACTAACAATATCTCTTTGGCATTTTCTTTAGACATAAATATAAGCAAAATTACTTACTTAATTTCATGTAAAATAAAAGTTTTTAATTAAACTTAAACTATAATGGTCATCTACAAACAATATTAAAAAGAATTAGTTTAAGTATACTTTTGAAATAATAACATTAAATGTAAATATATTGTTTGTCATTTGTTTATATTTGAGTTACTTTTATTTAATTATTTATCTATTTATTTATTTATAATTGACTAAAAAAAATTCCACTTTACAAAACCAATTACCTATGTGTAACTTTACTTCTAAAAAAGTTTCCTTTAAATATATTGAGGTATGAGAAACAACACCGCGATTTATTATAAAGTACTTAAAAACAAATATTATTTTTTGTTTTAGATTTTCTATTTTTAGTTTAAAAATTGAATTAAGTTATTTATCTAGGTTGTAATATTTTTACTTAGGTTGGAACATTTTTATGATCAATTCGAATGAGATTTGGTTAAAAATACACTTACCAATATTATGTTTCATGAAAACTTTGTGTCCCTTGTTTGGTAATGCCATACTACTTATAAAATGTGAGTTTTGTAGAATGGAGTTGGAAGAATTTTTGCGATTGAAAGGTATTTGCCAAAGAGATTTTTTGTCACCTTATTTGTTTGTCATTTGTTTGGAGAGACTTTTTCATCTGATCAATGTGGCGGTAGGGCAGAAGACGCAAAAACACATTCAACTTGCACGTGGAGACTCTAAACTTACACATTGTATTTTTGCTAATGATATTTTTTATTTGTAGAAGCTAACTTCAACCAAATGTCAGTCATTATGAATATTATTGATCTTTTTTGCAGGTCATCAGATCAAAAAGTTAGTAAGAAGAAAACAAGAATATATTTTTTTTTTAAATGTCCCTCAAAATATGAAGCAACAAATATATGAGGTTTCTCAATTTCAAAAAAGTTGATGATCTTGGGAAGTACTTGGGAGTTCCCTCTCTTTCATAATAGAGTTAGTATAGATTATTTTCAATTTATTTTGGTTAAGGTTGACCAATGTCGTGGGTGGAAAGTGCACATTTTTTCTTTTGCAAAAAGGCCAACTTTAATGGAGTCAGTTATTCAAATACTTTCGAGTTGTGTGATACAGTTTGTCACTTTTCTAGATCTATCATGTGATATACTGGATAAGAAGTGTAGAAACTATCTATTGGGAGATTTTAAAAATAAGATGAAGATTCATTTAGTTTTTCGAGATGAGGTGTGTATTCCAAAATACTTTGATGCTCTTGGGCTTAGAATGGCGCAAGACATCTACAATACTTCTTTGGTTAAGGAAGGATGGGACCTTGTTCGAACTATAAAGCTCTTTGGGCCAAAGTCATTTGTAATAAGTATAAATGTGGTTCAACTAATATACCCAAAATTTATGTGGTTAAGCTGTGATCAAATTTTTGGAGAGGGTTATGTGCTAATTGGAAACTTCTGATAAATAACCTTGGTAATAGAATTGGTAATGGAGTCGATACTAACTTTTGGACAAATGCTTGCGTTCATTCGTTGGGTCACATTATGGATATTATGGATGTTTTGATCCCATATACTAACATCTGGAAAAATATGGCAAACTTTGTTAGTGAAGGGGGTATGTGGAACTTATAGTCTATTACAATCTTGATTCTGATCGAGGCCCTTGAACACATTTGTGTTATACTTGTACCTCATTCTTCTGCGGATGAGAATTTGGTTATTGGATTGGGATCCTGGTGGATTCTTTACTTTTATAGGAGTATATAATGTAATAAAAGACTTAAATTATGGAGTGTTGGAAGATAAATTTCGGTGAATTTAGAAGTGGTATGGTCCTGAATGTTTGAGGTGTTTCATGTGGAAAGTTGCTCGTGGTTGTTTGCTTACAAACACTCCACGAGTTCACCTTCACATGACCAATAATGACTTGTATAAGGTTTGTGGCAATCAAGTATGAGATACTTTTGATAAATTCGATCTTTCTTCTTCTTAGATTGATCGTATTTTTTATATAATTCTTGATTTTTCCTTCCTCTTTGTGTTTGCCAATAAAATTTTAATTGTCTTTCTCAAAAAAATTTATTTTTTGTTTGTTTTTATTTTCTTTTTGTTTAACACTTTTTTATTAAAAAATAACAACTATTTTTAGACTTTAGCCTCCTCACTTTATTATGGGCCGACGAGTCCTTCTACACACACCTCGTACTAGCAGTTTGTTCTAATAAATTTCCCTTTTTACTTTTGAAAAAAAAAAATCATTGAGGAAGAATATTGCGTACACACATAATCTCACCAACCCCCATTTTATAAAAGTCCATATTTTACCCTTTTGAATTTTCACAACCTTCTTTTTTCAAAACTAACTTTTTTTTTTTAGTTTTCTAGAATTAAAATAACTAATTTTATTTTTTTTATGAATTAAAATAACCCCCATTGGAAAATCGGCATTTTGAACTTGGACTTCCTAAAATTTTATCATAATTTAAAATTTCAATTTATCTATTTTTATGAATTATATTAATTATATATATATATACATATATTATTTTTGTTATTTCAATAAAAATTGAAAAAAAATTGAAATAATTTTTTTGAAAAAACCTTATAGAAATGGGCATTTGGAACTTGGACTTCCTAAAATTTTATCGTAATTTAAAATTTCTATTTATCTATTTTTATGAATTATATATATATATATATATATATATATTATTTTTGTTATTTCAATAAAAATTGAAATAATTTTTTTTTTAAAAAAAAAAAGACAAAACCTCTGAAAAATGCCCATTTAGAACTTGGGTTTATTAAAATTTTATCGTAATTTAAAATTTTTATTTATTTATTTTTATGTATTTTTATCAATTATATTAATTAATTATATATATAATATTTATGTTATTTTATTAAAAATTTAAAAAAAATTAAATTTTTTTTATAACTCTTTGGTAAGTCGCCGTTTGGAACTTGGACTTCCTTAAGGAAGTCGCTATTTCAAATGGCGACTTATAACTACGAATAAAAAGGGAACATTTTAGCATATTTTTTTCAAATAGAAGTATATTAATAATTTTTTAATTAAATGTATTTTATATGTTTTGTGAAAGTGAGATGTGTTTAACTGGGAAATGGGTTAAAAGAAAAAAGTAAGATGGGGTTAATATATTATCTCCTTCAGTATGTTTGGAAGAAATGGAAAGAATTATGGCGTGAGGGAGTTACATGCAGATCAATTTTTAATATTGATTTTTTTTTTCTCTTCTTAGAATATAGATTAATTTACTAATGATTGTAGACGACCCGTGGTAATATAAAAAAAATTAAGAAGTTAACCACATACAAAAATTATAGACGACCCGTGGTAAAATAAAGTGTAAAAATCAAACTAATTACTATAATTAACTCAAATTTAATTTAAATATATTAAATTAGTTTTTTCCTTTCTTTATATCCATGAATCACTTCTAACAAATTCGATCTCTATGATTTCAATATTAGTTTTACGTTTTTTAAATTTGAACATACAAAGCTCAAACTAAAATATAAGTTTGGTTTGAATTAAACTAAACTGACCTATTTTAATATCCATTTGGTTTGGTTTAAATTTCGTAAAACTATATCACAAAAATTGAATCAAAACCAAATTAATTAATTATCTTAAATTGGTTTGAATTTTTTTCGCAAAAAATTAAACTAAATCTTTTTCTTATACTCCTACATGAAAATAAACCTCAGGCTTGTATATGTGTTTATTTATTACAACTATTATTATTTCTTTTTTTTACACTAATTATTATTATTATTTCTTTTTTTACACTAATTATTATTATTATTTCTGTAATATGTCACTTCCGTGTTCTATTTATTCCTTAAATTTCTTTTTTCTTGCCAGATAAGAATCTTATTATTGGACTATTACTTTGATTCGTTTCGGCTTAATTATTCTCCATGCATGTAAAGACAATTGATCAGTTCAATTCTACGAAATAAAAAAGTAACAGAAATAAAATAAAGGCCAAATTTTACAAAAGGAAAAAGTGACAAATGAAAAGATAAATCTTCTTATTTTTCAAAATAAATGAACATCTCTAATATTATAATTTTAGTGAATAAATATTTAATTAGTGTCATATAGTTTTGGAATATGTGTCATTATGTTGCTTACATCTCCAAACGATAGTAATTGAATCTCTATTCCTTCATTTGAAAAATGCAGTTGATATCGATATATGAAAATTTATAGATACATTCTAAAATTGACATATTTTCGTGTTATTAAATTAAATTATCATTATTTAAAATTAATTAATTTATAAATAAACTTAATTATATTTTGAATTTAATATTATCAAATTTTTAAATTTTCATATTTAAATTTATTTTAAAATAATAATTTTAAATATAATTAATTAAAATTAAAATTTTAAAAGAGAATAAATAAATATAATAAAAAATTTAATTTAGTTAATTTTAATAAATAATATAGTAATGTCTACATGGTGAAAACTCAAAATATCCCCGACATCTATAATATTATTTTATAATAAGTTGAATTTTTGATATATGTATGCATATGAACCAACACGTGTAGCTTCTGATACCTCTACACGTAGGCTTTCAATTCTATTTTGCTTCTGATAAGATTTTATATATGATTTTAACATTTCCTTTGTCACTTTTTGCAAGATACTTACATAGTTACATGTCTATGTCATGTACACTCACGATAGATTGCTTTTTGTTGTTTTGCCTTTGTTAATTTTTTGACACGTGGTAATTATTTTTTAGTTATCTCTATATTATTATTTCTTAATTAATACATTTTATGTTTCATTATTACCTTATTTTTGCTACATCCACTACTTTTGTTTTGGTTTGTCATCGTATTCTTTAAAATTGTCAAGACTATTTTTTATATATATTTTTTTCGTCGTCTAAATAAAATAATAAATAAATTTATATAATTATAAAATTTTAAATTCAAGAATGATATTTAACATAATAACATCATTATTTGTCGTTAAATTTTATGTATATTATTTTTATTTTATATTTATAAATTTTTTTAATTTTCAACCAATAGTATGACAACATATAATTCTCCCCAAGCACCTCATGCGAAGTTGGCTTCATCCAAATTTTGTTATTTTCAAATAGAAATGGTTGTTTGATATAATTCAATATGTAATAGAATTAGATTAAAATAGTTAAAAAAGAGTAATAATTAGACACATAATAGTTATGTAAGTTATTTTGAAAACGTTATATTTAGATATATCTTAAAGTAATTGAATTATAATTATTTTAATTATCATTTTAAGTTTTATATATTTTTTTAATTATTTTACTTTTACTTGTACACAAATATAATTATAGAATTCTAATTATTCTACTTTATTATTTTTCAAGATTTTCTTTCGTGTAAGCTTCATTGATTTATTTACATTTTTTCATTTTCTATTGAATTTTGAAGATTTCTGATCAAAATTCTAGTTGATTCTAGCTAGTTTTCTTTTTACCTTTGATCAACATCTTCTTGCTCCCACAAATTTTCAAGATGTCAAATGAATTCATCAATGTTTTTTTTTTTAAGGAAAGAACTTGCAATTTTATTGGTTCTAGATAAGGATAATATATTTTCTACGTAGCTATTGATTTTCTTTGTGATTCGTGGTGGTTTATTACTTGAATTGATTTTTTTTTCTCTCCAATATTTCAACCTTTTTTTTTTTATTTTGCATCAAATAAAGTGATGCTCTTAAAGAAGTTTGAATTGTTGAAGGAATATGAGATTCATTGAAATATTACTTTTTATGATAAAGGTGTGATTTTAATTCTAAACAATGACTACAATTGGTTAATATTTTTTTTTGTTAATGATTTGTCTCTTGTTCAATATCTTGGAATTGGTTAATTTTTGGTACGAGTTTATTTAAAAAAATAAATTATTTGAGATTTAAAATTGAATATGATTTTAAATTCATTATATTTTTTTTAGTGATATATTTCATTATTATTTAATTTTTTTGAGCCATTGTTGATTTTCTACATAAGCTTCTACTTTATAGTAGTAAAATAATTACCATTTTCTTGTTTTTCTACTTGTAGTTACAGATTTTTTATTTTTTATGTATTTATATTCTATGGTAGTTAATATTTGTTAGTCATATTTAGCATTTGCAGACTCAAGATCAGGACCGACCTAAATGTAAAGTTACTAAAACAATCATTTTAAACCTCCAAAAAAATAATGTTTTTACTTAATAAAAAAAGTCTCCAAAGTTATTTTTTTACTTAATAAAAAGTTTGAATCTAACATGTTTTAAACTAAAACTAATAAAATCTTATATAAAATTAATATTATCTCAACAAATACTAAATCAATTAACTATATTATCAATTAAAAAAAATATATCATATGAAATCGATTGTATTATTTAATAAATAATTTTATATTCTAAAATGTAAAAAATAAATAAATAATTAGTGATTTTACTAAAACACTTTTATATACTTTATAAGATTTCATATTAAAATTTATTTTAGACTTCCTATTAAAATAATTATATTAGTTATCTTAAAAATACGATGTATAAATGTGTTCTAGTAAGATAATTATACTAATTATCTTAAAAACACCATGTAAACATGTGTTCTAGTATCATAATTATTCACTCTCTTTTAATTTTTATAATTATTTATATTATTATATTCAGGAATTTTTATTTTAATATCCTTTTTTCTTGAAGTTTGTACCAAATTGGTATATGAATAAATAATACTAAAATTTTCATAAACAAACATATAATAAAATATATTATATTGAAAAAAAAATGTGCCTAAACAAATAATATGTTATATTATTTTAACAACTATCTCCTATTTTATTGATAAATTTAAATTATTTTAATAGTATTCTATTTTGTAGATAAATTAATAATTTAATTATATTTTGTTAACAACTTCCTTCTATTTTCTCTCCTAATCAAATAAATAAAAATTAATAATAATAATAATAATAATGTAAATTATATTAATAAAATAAAGTTAATTAAATTGAAAAAAATACATTAAATTAAAATAAAATAGTATTAATAGATTAAAATAAAATACGTTAAATTAAAGAAAATAAAATATGGTTGAATAAATGTGTCTAAACAAATATCCTGTTATATTATTTTAACAACTTTCTCCTATTTTATAGATAAATTTAAATTACATTAACAACTGTCTTTTGTAGATAAATTAAGAATTTAATTATATTTTGTTAACAACTTCCTCTTTTTTTTTCTGATCAAATAAATAAAAATTAATTAAAATAATCATAATAAAGTAAATTATATTAATACAATACAATTAATTAAATTGAAGAAAAAATACATTAAATTAAAGAAAAAATACCACAAATTAGAAAATAATTTAAATTTATGAGTTGGGGACATTCAATTATGAAAGGAAGAGAGTTGTTAAAATTTATATACTATTTAAGTTAATTTAAATTTATCTAAAAAATAAGAAAGAGTTGTTAAAATAATATAAAATATTAATAAAATAAAATAAAAAAAATAATAATAAAGTAAATTATATTAAGAAAATAAAATATATTAAATTGAAGATAAATTTTAACAACTCTCTCCTATTTTGTAGATAAATTTAAATTAATTTAATATTTTATATTATTTTAATTTAATTAATTCTATGTTATTTATATAATTTATTTTATTATTATTTTTTATTTCTTTGATTTGGATACATAATAGGAAGAGTTTGTTAACAAAATATAATTAAATTATTAATTTATCTACATACAATTGTTAAAATAATTTAAAGTTATATACAAAATAGGAGAGAGTTTTTAAAAGAATACAACAGATTCTTTCCAAACAGATTCTTTTTATTGAATTTAGTGTATTTTAATTTAATTTATTAATAATATTTTGTTTTTTAAAATATTAATTACTTTTATGTCATTAAATATATAATTTTCTAATTATAAAAATTAAAAGAAAAAATAATTAGATTCAATACATGATTGCATCATGAGGATGCAACAGAATGCGACCTTTTATTAAGTTTTAAAAAGTCGAGCTTGCTATCAATCGTGAAAATTTAAAAATATATAATTTTGATATTATTTATTAGTAGTACGACAGTTTAGTAAAAAAAAATATTAGAATAAAAATTCCTTATATTAAGCCATGATTTTGAATAATTAATTCGTTTTGTTCATTTTGATTGGATGAATGCATACAATGAATGTTGAGTACAAATCTATTGTGGTAAAGTCATGATCATGGACATGGTAGATAGAAACTCCCGTTTTCTTTGGATTATCTTCAGACATATATTCACTTTACGGCCTTTTTATTCGCTTTCGGCCGTCTTTCGGAAATAATGAGGACTTCTCTTTTGTTTAGAGAATTTTTTTGTTTTTCTCAAAAGTGTATTCGTATATGAATTATATTTCGAGTACATATTAAAAAAGTATATTAGTATATAATAAAAAAATGTATATTAGTAAAGGAGAGCTAAAAAACATTTTACCAATATATCTTTATTATATTAGTATTGGTGCATTTATTTGAAATGTTTACAATTATATTATTTTTAATTTAATAATTTAATTATGTTTGAAGAGATTAAATGAATTTTTTAAAAGTGGATAAAAAATAAATGACGCAAGTTTCGTGTATAACTTTTCTTTTTAGTGCTGTAATAATTGACTTTTTTGGAACTATAGTTGTGTTTTGTGATTGTAGTGTGTTTTTTCTCATTGTTATGATTCTGGATGTCGTTTTGGTTATTTTTTTAATGGGAATTTGAATACTTTAACATTTTGTAGTGCACCTAGTACTACAATATTCCTTTTGATTGCTATTTTTTAGCTGCAAAAGTATTAGTGCATTTACTATTACTATTAGTGCAAAATAAAAAATATTAAATAAAATTTGTGCTTAATTAAATGATACAATTGATAATAATATATTACATGATGATAAATTGAAAATCTTTGTTCATTTTAGAATATTTTTTTTATAAATTGGACCACTCATTAGAAATTGGAGAGAATAATTAAAATATTGATGTATTTATTCTTAAAATCAAAAGAGAAAATAAACTATATATATAATGTAAACTAATTTTATTACGACGATCAACAAAAATCATTTATTTTAATATATCATTGCAGTTTTTGTAACCGTTTAAGATAGTAATCACACTATAAATAGTTATAATTGATCGTAAAATAATTTTACAAAAATGTCTATTCATGAATCTCATGTTAAAATAGATATATCAATTATTATATTTACATTTCATTTTAAATAATGGGTCCAACAAATATTTTCCTCTTGTTAATCAAAAACAAAATTGAGTTGAATCCAATTAATGAGAACAGATTTGTCAAACCAGCCAAGTTCTGCGAAAAAAAAGTCTAGCCTTACCTCTCTTCTTCTTCTTGAGCAAAATATGTGAAATTTAGGATATGTTTTTAATTACTCTTTTAAATTATTTTATTTTATTTAAATAAGTAAATTTCACATAAATTTAATTTTTTCCTTGAGTTGTATTTATGATTTTTTTTTTGTTTGAGTGTGGCGATGTTCGTTATTTTTGTGTAAATTTATTTAATTTTTTATTTTATTACGGTGTTTTTTTTTATTTTGGGGAAAAAAAAGAGTCTAAAGGAACTTTGATTAGTAGATGTGATGGTGCTCCCATCTAATTTCTTAACCAATCCAAACAATAACAACAAAAAACTGATCTAAAAGTAAAAAGTCAAACAAAATTGATTTTCATTGTATTTGTTTGTAGCTCTATTTGTAAAAACTGATGAGATCAAATCAAAAGTCCATTTATTACAACTTAAAAAAAAATTATAGTATTTCATTTTTTTACTATATTTTTTATAAATAATTTTAAAAATAAAATTTTAAATGAAAAATTGGTTTAAAGAGTTCTTAAAAAGTTATTATAAATGTCTCATTTATTTGCTTACATTTATTTGGATAATGAACTTTCAAAAAATATTTTAAATAATAAATTTATCATAACAATCATTTTCAAGATTTTTTTTATAAATAATATAATTTATGTCATGTTAAAATATTTAATTATAAATATTTAAATTATTAAATATTAAAATTACTTTTTTAATCGATAATAAATGAGTTCGAAACAATTTCTATTATTGTTTAGTAAGTTCTCATAAAAGTTAATTTTTAAAAATATAAAATTTAAAATCATTTTTTTAATCTATAACAAACAAGGGCTAAATCAATTTTTGAAATCTCCTTGGGTGTGAAGATGGCCACATTCCCATTGCTTTGCCTACATTTGGTCACCACCATAGCATATAATGGTAAACTTAATTTCCTATCTCTTTCCAACCCCTTTTGTCAATGCTATGGTCATTTTTTTTTGTCGACGTGGTAACTTGTAACCCTACAATTTCATATACACATTGTATTTTCTACATTAGTGACGCAGAAAACTGAAATAATTGAACAATAAGTAATTTAGTATTACTCATTCAAGTAGATCATACATAATTGATAATATAAAATAGTTAACTAACATGTTTACATAGTCAACTTGAGACTTTTAAGGGTGGCGGGGTTTTCAATTATAATAGTACAATTATTGATGATAGAATAGTTTAATAATTTAATTATTCCTTCGGGTTTTAAATATAATTAATTTTTAGTCAATAAAAATTAATGTAATTAATAAACTAAATATACTAATTTTTATTGAACTAAAATTATTCGTACTAATTGTCAAATAGAGTACTTACAAAAGAATTAATGATGCATAAAATAATAGCACACTGTATGTGGTCATCGAGATCTACCTAAATTTGTGTCTATAAAAACCAATGCTTAAAGTACATTTTCAACACCTCCAACACAAACATTAAGTCATACATAAAAAAAAAAAAAGCATAATTAATTAAGATGAATGGAGGAGAAGCAGATCAAGTGAAGATAGAGGAAGAAAAAGAGACGATGAAGAACGACACAGAGAAGAAACTGAAAGATCGAAAAGTGTCATGGGCGAAGCTTCGCCGAGTAGACTCTCTCAATTTGGAAGCGGGAAGAGTTACTATGGCCGAAAACAACCATTCAAAGGTTTGCATTGATGTATATGTTACATATAAATGAAATATATTGAAAAATAGTTTGGTGAATAGATAGAGTATAGTATATATATTAATCTGAAAAGAAAGAAATGATTATGCAGATGGGTTGGAGCATGACACTGATGTTGGCATTTCAAAGCATAGGGATTGTATATGGTGATATTGGTACATCTCCACTATATGTGTATGCAAGTACTTTTACGGATGGAATAAAAAACAACGATGACATTCTTGGTGTTTTGTCTCTCATCATCTATACCATTGTGCTCATACCTATGCTTAAATACGTTTTCATTGTCTTATGGGCTAATGATAATGGCAACGGTACGTCAAATTATTTATCTAAATCTACCTTCTTTTTTATTTGTTAAATATCTATCTTTCACGTTATGTTCAAAGTCTATATATATATATATATTTTATAATCATTTTAACACGAGTTTGAGAAGGAACGTTGTGGCTCAACCTCTTGACATGATTTTATTGTAGTTTTAATTTTTCTTTTTTTATTAAATTTAGTCTTTGTTTTAAAATTTAGTTTATTTTACTTCAATTATATTTTTTAGACCTAAAAGTGACTACGTGTTAAATTTTTATGGATGTGATATATCTTTTTTATCCACCTTACATCAATCAGATAAGATTAATTTATTAAAATAAGATATAAATTTCATGAACGAGTAATACAAATACAATACTTCATTTCTTTCGCACAAACCAAGAAATAAATTTATTAATATAATTTTTAAATATATCTTTACAAACTCACTCATTTACTCTCTCTTTATATATATAAACGAGTATATTACCTTTGTCTCTTTTATAAGTCTTTTTGGTCCTTTATATAAATATATTTAGAAACCTATTTCACTTCAACAAGAAAAACGTATATAATAATATTTAATGCGTCTATATATAAGTTATTAAAATATCCTCTTGTGTACTGATCAAGAAAAGAAATCTTCGTGTACACATTCTCAACACTTACATTTGATATTTTAAGACAAATCAATAATACTAATAAGAGGTAGGTTTGAAATTTTTAGAAAAAATATAAGAGATATATTTAAAAAATAACAATAAATGTATCTTAGTAATTTGAAATTGAAGTTATATTTAAAGACAAATATATTTTCTAACTGGGACTTATAATTAGGGAAAAATATATAATTGACAATAAAAAGACTGTTAATATAACCTTGAGATTTAAAAAATTAACATATAAATAAGAACAATTTTTTTCTTCTAAGAAAACATAAATTGAAATGAAAGTTAATATCTATTTTTATATTTAGTATCGGGTCTCATTTGCCTTGGTTTTAGAGTCAAATTTGTCCCCAAGCTTATATATGTTCAGCGAGATCCAATCTTGACTGATTTGAACAAATGCATTATTTATTGTAGTTAATTAGGTTTTTTTGAAGTTAGGTTGTCATCATGTAAGGTTAATGCACATACATTAAAATAAACTAATACTCCTATCTAGATTATAAGCAAAATAATACTCCCTCTAAGTATGTCATTTAATTAAGTTGAGCATAATTTTTAAGGAAATTAGTTGTTATGGTAATTTTAATGATAAAATAAATTTTATTTAATAAAATACTCTTTTATTAATAGTTTTAGATAGATATAAGTTAGTTTTGCTTATAAAATGACAAATATTTTATTCATAAATTTTATTTTAATTGACAAATATTGATATTATTAAATTAAATATTATGTCATGAATTTAAATTTTATGACCTCACAATTGTACTGTGTATCTAAATTGATAGTAGTATTCATTATTTTGTCTACTGACTCAAAATAAATGACAAACTTTTTATGACTCAAAATAAAAAGAAAGTTTTGACATAAAAAATATCAATAACTATGGGCCGGATATAGTTTTTAATTGTTTTTCATAGAGAGTATCAACTTGACACTAATTAATAATATTAATGATAATACATGTTCAATAAACCTTCCCAAGGTAATACTTTCTCACAAACATTGGGCTAACGGGGTTCATGATCCAATATGTCTAAACCTATAAATATTATATTTTCACGTCATTTATAAACCCTTTTTAGTCTAACTATTTCATGAGACTTCCAATTTCAACATAAAGTCCACTTTTTCTACATAAAATATTTAATATTGGAGATGCTAAATTAGAAAAATCTATATAATTGGAGATAAAATAATTGATCGATTATTTATTCAATATTAGTATGTGTGTGTACAACAGTTATTTTTTTTACGGAAACAAAATCATTTCATATTTAATACAATAAAAGACGTAATACAATCTAAGATTCTGATTAATATGTTGTGGCTTTAGCTAACTTATGAGTTATGAGCGACACCATTGACTTGTACAAGGGATGTGTGTATAGCAAATTTACATTGTAACAAAAATACTAAAATTAGTATCTATTATGTAACTTCTAGTTTATTGTGCATATATCGACTATAATAGTGATATGTAATAACAATATAGGTGTGTTGATTAAGTTATATAATATGATGTACCTGAAAAATTAATTATAAATTTATTTATTTATTGATATAAAATATTTTAAAAAGAATATGCAAAAGATATAACTGAAAATTATGAATGGATATAGGTGGAGCGTTTGCACTATATTCATTGATATGTAGGCATATAAATGTGAGTTTGGCTCCCAATCAACAGCCAGAGGACATGGAACTTTCAAATTACAACCTTGAAATACCATCTACCAAGCAAAAAAGAGCTCATAGATTAAAGCAAAAGCTTGAGAAAAGTCATTTTGCTCGAATTCTACTTTTACTTCTAGCTATAATGGGAACTTCCATGGTCATAGGAGACGGTATTCTAACTCCATCAATTTCAGGTTGGTTATAATTTACTATAGTTTAACTTCAATAAATTTATTTTGTTTTTCAAAGTTCAACTATATATTTATGTTCCTTCAAAAAAAGTGTGTATAGTCTGTTTGTTTTATATTATTATTAAAAATAATTTATTTTTAAAATTAATTTTTTTTAATATTTGAATTATTTTTCAGTTTTTGAATTAGAGGCTGAAATATGATTATAATGAACACTTATTTCTAACTGTTTCTTAATAAAAATTTAAATTTAATAATGTGATATATGTGAGAGAATTTTTTTTTTTTTAAATTGATTATAACTATCATAAATAAATATAAATATGGCTTCTTCTTTATATAAAAAATCTCTGAAAAAATAATGACAAACTTCTGTTAAGTAAAAACATCATTTTTCTATAATTTAATACAAACTTAATATAAGAAAACAATTCAAAAGATAAAAATGATTTGTAAAATATTAGTTTCATATTTGAGTTGGGTTGGATTAATTCATTTAAAGAAATTCTTTTTATTTACAATATTTTATAATTTTAATGTAGTTCTTTCTGCGGTGAGCGGGATCAGTAAATCACTTGGTCAAGGTATTCAATTTAATATTTCATTATATTATTATTATTAATATTATTATTATTATCTAGAGTGACAAATTTGTTATGATGTATGATTTTGAATGCATGAAAATGCTTGTGTATTTTTTATTTTCAGATGCTGTTGTGGGCATCACTGTAGCAATTTTGATTGTCCTATTTGCTATGCAACGATTTGGTACTGATAAAGTGGGAGCCTTATTTGCTCCAATAATTTTAATATGGTTTGCATTTATTGGTGGAATTGGTATCTACAATTTATTCAAATACGACGTTGGAGTATTACGAGCTTTTAATCCAAAATATATAGTTGATTACTTCAAAAGAAATGGTAAGGATGGATGGTTATCACTAGGTGGAGTCTTTCTATGCATTACAGGTTAGTAGCATCTAAACTATATATTAACTCATCTTCTTAAGTTGTATCGTTATTTTAATTCTAACTAAGATACATATATTCTTAATTAGGATCCGAGGCCATGTTTGCTGATTTGGGTCACTTCAGTGTACGAGCCATTCAAGTAAGTTTTTATTAAAGACTCATTTTTTAAAGCAACCCTTACATTGCTTTCATATTATTAACATTACATATTATATATGTTTGCAGATTAGCTTTACTTGCATTACATTTCCTGCAATATTGGCAGCATATATTGGGCAAGCAGCATTTCTAAGAAAATTCCCTGAAAAAGTGGCAGATACTTTCTATGATAGTATACCAGGTAAGTTTTGATTAATTTTATATGAAGTAAAATCATTTACACCATAATTACTAAATATGAATGAATCAATTTCTCCTTTATAACATGCAGACCCCTTGTATTGGCCAACATTTGTTGTTGCTGTTGCTGCGGCCATTATAGCTAGCCAAGCAATGATTTCAGGAGCATTTTCCATTATATCACAAGCCTTGAGTCTAGGTTGTTTCCCTAGAGTTAAGGTTGTGCATACTTCAGTTAAACATCATGGTCAAGTGTATATTCCAGAGGTCAACTACATGTTTATGATTGGATGTATTATAGTTTGTGCTGCCTTCAAGACCACAGATAACATTAGCCATGCATATGGTATGTTTTATAAATTCATTTCTATGTGTTCAAATTTTTAACTTATAGAAGCAAAGAGTGACAAGTTGGAAAATGAAATGTTTAATGCAGGGATTGCTGTTGTTGGTGATATGTTGATAACAACCACACTTGTTTCACTTATAATGCTTGTTATATGGAAGAAGAGCTTATGGATGGTCATACTCTTCTTTTTCACATTTGGTTTTACAGAAATTGTTTATTTCTCATCTCAAATAACAAAGTTCACTGGTGGAGGCTATTTTCCAATTGTACTAGCTATGTTCTTAACAATAGTTATGGGAATTTGGCACTATGTTCACAAAGAAAGATACATGTTTGAACTCAATAACAAAGTTTCAAGTGAGTTTTTAAGGGAATTAGCCACCAATACACATGTACATAGAGTACCAGGAATTGGATTTTTGTATTCTGAGTTAGTGCAAGGAATTCCTCCAATATTTCCACACTTAATTTCTAATGTACAGTCCATTCATTCTGTTCTCGTCTTTGTTTCCATCAAGACTATTCCTGTCAGCAATGTTGCTTCCGAAGAGAGGTTTTTGTTTCGACAGGTGGAATCACGCGAGTATCGAATTTTTCGATGTGTTGTCAGACGCGGTTACAATGATGCCGTTGAGGAGCCTCTTCAGTTTGAGTCGCAATTGATACAAAATCTCAAGAGATTCATTCAACAAGAGAATTTTATGATCGATGTTAATGAAGGTAATACTAATGTAACAACAACAACAGAACAATTAGTACCTATTTCTGGTAAAGAGAGTAGTACTGAGATGGATGACGTATCAGGTAAAGAAGTTAAGCCAAGGTTGAGTAATTCTTCTAATCGAATTATCCCGAGTTATGGTGGTGTGTCTCATGTTTCATCGGATTCTATTCGATCGTTGCCTGGAAGTGTGACAAAATCATCAAATTTCTTTGCGCCTATAGTTCAAGGACCGGAAGAGGAAATAAAATTTATTGACAAAGAAATGGAAAAGGGTGTGGTGTATATGATTGGTGAAGCAGAGGTTGTAGCTCATCCAAATTCTTCCATTTTGAATAAGATTGTTGTGAACTATGCTTATAGATTCTTGCGCAAGAACTTTAGACAAGGAGAAGATTCTATGGCAATTCCACACAAGAGACTTCTTAAGATTGGAATGACATATGAAATATGACATTTGAGATATGTAGTGAAACAAATTGATATATATTATGCATATATGTTAACTACTACTAGGCTCAAAGCTGGTTGGTTTAATTATTTTTGCGTTATGTGAAAAATGAAATGTTGTATTATAAGATAAATATGTATTTTTGTGCTCAATTTTATTTTTTTATGTTTGTAACTTTTTCACCAAGTCATGTAAGTTTTGATTGATGGAGAAGTGAGCATCATTGCTCTCACATAAATAAAGTGCAAATTGTGAATCATATATGTCCCATTATATAATAGATGTTTATTGTTCACTGAGATATGTCAATTTATAACTTGTCATATGATACAATATTAGAAAATGGGTTAGAAGCCCCAAAACAACAAATTAAAAACCACAGACAAAATTAATTAAGGCGATATCCACCTTAACATACCAACTCAAAAAACAAGGAATAACAAGAGGAAAAAAATACATGAGAGGAAACATAAACACTCCTTTTCAGTGGCATTTGTAAAATGAATCTACTTGCACTATGGTTAAGTTAACAAATAAAACGTTTACTTAAGCGAAAATATGATTGGAAATATTGTTCGTATTGTTTTTATAGTTTTGTGTCTCTTAGTTCTCATCAATTGGATCCGTGGCGCAATGGTAGCGCGTCTGACTCCAGATCAGAAGGTTGCGTGTTCGATTCACGTCGGGTTCAATTATTTTGATGTTTTTTCTTTCTGAAAAATCATATCTTCCATCTATGCATTTCATATCATATGACTAAGGTGCCATCCAAATTTGAATAAAATACTCTTCAACCTCATTATTCCAAAAGAGATGCCACAAATAAGGAAAGTTATTGTTTATGCTTTTTTTGCACATCAAGTGTATCACAAATGTCATTTTTACACTTAATAATTTAACACAAATATATTTTTTTTCTTTATTAGTCAATTTGTTTTCATACAAAGATGTAAAGACTTGTGCATACAAAAAATTAAATAATTATTGGATGGTCACAAAAATTTAGACACACTATTGGAACACATATACAAAAAAACATATATTTTTTTAATTATTTTAAAATTATACATTACTTAATTATTATTTTTCTTGCATAAAATAATATATTATTTTTCTATGTTTTTTTTTCTTTTATGTGTGTCCAAATTCTTGGTACCATACAAAAATGATTCCAAAAAAAATAAAGGGCAGGAAAAACATCATTGGTGGACCAATCCATCGATTAAAATTATGTAACTTTTATGTCAAGAAAAACTTTGGTGAATATACTAAACATTTCTCAAAAAGCCAAAGTTTTTGAACTGCTCATAAACTAAACTATTATCAAACAATTTTGCCCTTAGTATGGGATTTTACTGAATGAAAACCAATTCAATCCTTTTATCAATATTATTCACACTCAAATAAACACAAAACTCTATTTCAAACCTAGGTAGTGTGTATGCTTAGAACATGAATGTTGCATTTGGTAAATGTTAATAATGCAGATCATGTTTTATAAACAATGTAGCCATCCACCAATGAAGGCCTCAAATCACACATTTTCATAGTCACCACTGACATCAATTTCTTCGTCGTCAACGTCCATTGAACCGGTCCCAGCTTGACCACCATCGATAGCTTTGGATCCTTGTCCTGGTGTCCTTGCCTCTTGTATGATCCTCATGATTTCTTCAACACTTTGGCTTGGTTGGTCTTTCTTTGTTTCCATAAAACCTTTTCTTTCAGCTTCAATGATCTCTTTAGGCATATTCTTCAAAAACCAAGGGTTCTGTTTGATCTCTGGGATGGTTATCCTCTTTAACAAGGATCACAACTAATTAGTTTGAAAAATAAACATAATCTCATTATACAATATCTAAACTCTTTATATTATAAGCTGCATATATAATACTATAACATTATAACTATAATGTTTGTATGTTTTTTTTATAGAGTTACTTAATGATACATACCTTGGCAGGATCGGCGACAAAGATGCGAGATAGAAGACTCCTACACTCGGCAGAAATGCGAACATAGTCGGGTATGGAGTACTGGACACCTATTATTCTCTGCCAACCAGAGAATCAGAGTTCAAATTTTCTGCTATCAGAGATTGTTCATAATGTTATTTTGAACTTGAAGTTAAATAAGAGCTCACCCCAATGGTCTTTCTAAAATTTCTAGGATCTTCTGGTTCTTCAAATGGATATGCACCAACTAGCATGACATAAAGTGTCACACCACAGGACCAAACGTCTGCAATCTATACACCAAAAAGCCCCATTTACTGAATTGACCCTTTTGGACTAAATGATGAACTGTTTAATGGTTGTTACTAGCAATAAAATGTAGCTTGACATGATCTTTAAGGCCCTAAGGAAAATGACAGAGAAATTCTAAGTACCTTTCCATCGTACTCCTTTCGCGACAGAACCTCGGGAGCAATGTATGCAGGAGTTCCAACTGTAGACTTTGGTTGAGAGTGCAGTATTGCAGACTGCAATTGAATATTGAATTAAAATGGAAAATCAGAAAATACTATTAACCTTGGATATAATATAAATATAATAATAATAATAATAATAATAATAATAATAATAATAATAATAATAATATGATATATCTCCAGAAAAGCTCATTTTGGTGAAATAGTATTAACCTTGGAGTAACCGAAGTCGCAAATTTTAAGTCGAGGGGATGGATTTCCATCCAATAGAGTGTTTTCCAACTTCAGATCTCTATGGCAGATTTCCTACATCGTGAAGTGTAATATAAGACACGTTTGTAATGAAGAACACAACAAATTCTGACTGCATCCATACCATGGAATGACAGTAGCTAACACCAGATATTAGCTGTTGGAAGAAATATCTTGCCTGTAATAATATAGGAAAATCATTCACTTAGTAAATTTCCATGTAAATAACTTATGTGTATATGGAATATTTAAAAAGAAAGATAATAGGTCAACGATATTAATTCTATAACCTCGTCTTCACTAAATCGACCAGCGGTGCATATCCTCTCAAAGAGTTCACCTCCAGCAGCATACTCCAAGACAATGGCTAAATGAGAAGGGGTCAGCAAGACCTGCAGAACAGATACCTCATTCATCATTTTGTTAGTACAAATTGGAATCTTGCTTCACTGATCCATGTACACGATTTGCTTCAAATTAACGATACTGGCTTGATCAATTTTGTTAAGAAACAATGCAAGTCGCAAGAAGATATGATAGTATATAACATAAACTTTTGCGTATTATCAACCATAATTGTCTCAATGCAAATGATTGTGACCTTTCTTTTAGTAATGATTCACTATACCGTAAAACTTTTTGCGCGTTATGATCCAATTTCAATCAGGTGTTATATACAAAAGGTAAATGAGAGCTATTAGAAAAATTGAGGTGCAAAAGTTAATTTCAACTTATGAAAGATGCTAGTAGCTAGGACACTCCTGGTTAATGTAAGATCATTTTAACATTTTCTTTTCTATAAGAATTAGCAAAACAAATTATCAAAACTAACTCTATGTCAATGCTAATAACTCAGTGTACATAGGGAATTAGGAATTATACCTTGTTTTCTTCATGAGTCGGACGCATTTAATTATGAACAAATCAAATCTCTTTCAAGACAAGTTTCAAGCAGTGTATTAAATGAGAGCCTTATGCAAAAAACAATGCAGATAACCAAATACTACATTCAAGATACCCTTCCAAACCTAATCAAGAAACAGTCTAAGAGAGAATAAAAACTCTTACCTCTTTGAACCTGATAATATTTGGATGCCTTAATGACCTGTGGTTAATTATCTCTCTCTGTACATTCTCATCAATCTGTTATCACAAGCATAACTCACTTAGAAGAAACACATATCAGAAAGAATTTAAATGAAACTTCTTGAAAAAAATTATCCCTAATGCAGAGTTTAAGCTAATCAAGCTTTGATAATACACTTCCACATAGTGCTGCTGAGTATGATTAGGAAGCTACTTAAGCTTGATAGAGAGCAACAAAAAATCAATTCAATGAGAAACTTATTTTGGTGTAAATCCACTATCCTTCCTAGGCAACTACAAAGACAAATCTCTCAAGCTGGGTAGAACAACAAGAACATATCCATTTAACAATCAATTGCTAATAAATATAGTAAATTTCAAAATTGACAAAATTTATTTAATTTATTTAATTGATTTCCATATCAATTTTCATCCAGAATTAAAATAAAATAAAAAAATATGAACCAAGAAACATCATATAATATCAGCATCACAAATATGCAAGAGAAAGTAACAAGATTTTTCTCGAGAAAACAGCAATGAATACACAAAAAACAAACAACAGCATTTAGTGAGTAATAAAGTACTGAAATTAAATTCAAAGGCAGTGAATAAATCTTGAAAGAAAAAAAAATTATTTTACCTTTTTACCCCTCTCTATGTATTTGAGAGCAACAAGCTCCCCTGTATTCTTGTCTTTAGCCAACCTAGCAACACCAAAATTTCCAGAACCAAGTTCCTTTAACGGCTCATATCTTTCCTCCATGTCAACCCTCTCTACCAAAACTCTCCAAAACCGCAACAGAAAAAAAGACCAAATAAGATAAAAAGATAGAGAAGAAAAGAATAATGTCTAAAAAAATATATAAAATTCATGGAGGGTAGTATAATATAATATAATGTAACGTAATTTTATTTGGCAATGATGATAATGTAAATAATGTAGTTTAATATGAAAGAGACAGATGCAATGGAAGGAAAAGTTCAAAGAAATAATTAAAAATAAAATGGGAATCAAAAGAAACACAGTGGACAATAGTTACTGTAAAAAACTATTAAGGCTTATACCTCAATAAAGTTATTTATGGTATGTTTTTTGTGTTCAAAAGTTAGGGACGGAATGTTAGTTTAATTAATAGCATAAGTTGTTTTCATGAACATTATTTAAATCGGAAATGACGTATAGTGTATGGTAGTAAAGTATATAGGAAGGAGATCTTTCAACAAAAAGAGGGGAGGTAATAATTGTGGTGGTTGTTAGAATAAAGTTGAAGCTATTTGCGTGTATTAATCAAATACTATACACTTTCAAATTCGTTTCTTTATTTCTGTCTGCTGCAATGATTATGAAGATACCTCAAGTAAAATAACAGCCTGCTCTTTTCTTTTTTGATACCAAAAGAGGGCAACGATGCAATGTAAAATTCATTTTATTTTATTGAAAACACGAAAAAAATGTAAATTTTTCAAGTATTTTTATTTTACGAAACATTGTGTTTTTTATTTTTTATTTCTAAATATGTTGGGTTTAATTGAAATGTGTAAACAGTTTTACAGTAATCGTCAATTTATCGGTAAAAATTACAATCAAGGGTTGTTATTAACTTACAATAACAATTTAAAATTTCTTTACATTACATTGTCATTTCATTTTTCTGAATACATTATTAGAGTTTAATTTATATTATTGACAATATAAAATACTTTATATTATCATAATCATTCACGTCGATACACGTCAAATATTTTTTAATGATTTATTATGGGCGTAAATTTTTGCATCCACAGTGTAATGTTTTTATATTGATAATAAAATATTAAAATAAATATTATCACAAAGAGTAGATAAAATATTTCTTTCGACCTATCATAATTGAGTCATTTAATTATTTTACACATGTTAAAAAGAATATATAAATAAAAATAATACTATTTTTATAAAATTATCACGGTTAGATATTAATGTATTATCAATGTTATAAATATATAATAAAAAATATTATATTAAAAATAATATAAATAATATTAATTAAATTATATAATTATAAAAATATAATAGAAATTAAAAAGATTATTCATTTTAAGTAATTTTTTATAAATGAATAAAATATTGTAGGAAAGATGGAAAACTAATTAATGAATATACATTTTCAAAAATAGCAAAGTATTTTTTTATATTTTATTTTATTTTATTTTATTGTTAAAGGTAAAATTAATAACAACAAAAATTTCATTACTTTTTTTAACATCAATAATGTTTTTCACTTTTCCATGTTTTTACTCTTCTCTGATCAACTCTACGGGCCCAAGTAAAAACGGGATAGGTTGTCCGGTTTATTTTACCCAAAATATCGATAAGACGTTATTAGTAACTATTAAAAATATAGCGATGGCCGATGAGAACCGCTTTTATTTTCTTAATCTTTTTGTCAAAAGAACCAGTTTTTTAATGATTTAAATATATTAGTATTGGTAACCCAAGTTCTATTAACATTGCTAACACAAGTTCTATTTTATTGTTATTAGAATTAAATATTACTCCAACTACACTAATCTCTCTTTTTAGATGGCTAATATGGTTTTGCACACACCAGTTAAATAAGTTTTTAGATATATAAAATTGTGTGATATGTTATTAAGATGTGATAAAATTAACGACTTAAACATGTTAATTTTGATGCACTTCTTTATTTTTGTACTTTCTTTAACCGTTATATCTTATACACTCCATATGAATTCTGGTGTCTCTCATTCTCTCTTTTTTAGTGGATCTCGCCCCACTTCCTTGACCTAATACACGTGTTGGAAGTGTTTCACCATTTGCAAGTACCTTGTCAATCCATATGAAGTGTTTTGTGTTCATTCATATTGTTAGTGTGTCTTGTGTTATTTCAAGTAACTTTAAGTGTTTTAAAATCTGAATGGATATTTTAGGTTGTAAAATTACGAATATAATCACAATGGTCTCTCAAAAATAACACTTATTGTCATTATAGTCCCTGAAAAATGATAACTTATAATTAGAATGGTCCATGTATGTAATAACTTATTGGGTTTGACGAAAGGAGAGAAAATGAGAGACAATATAACCAAAGAGAAAAGAAAGTAGAAATGAAAAAATGTAACTAAATGAGAGAAAAAAACATAAATTTTTTCATTTATAGTTTCATTTTTTTGATTATTTTTTAAAACTTAATGTCAATTTGATCGTTATTTACTCATCAGATCCATATACAAGAGAGTGACACATCATTCAACTATTTAGCGTACATATCACTTACTTAAGAGGACTAACACAAAAGTTATTATCATAGACTAAAGTGACAGACGTTTGACTAATCAGTGATGAATTTGTATTTTTTAATGAGTCAGAAATTAGAATAACAACATTCTATTAAAAAAAGAACAAAATAATAGTTTACTCATTTTACATTGATGGAAAAAAAAAAAGTACTTCAAATAAGATTACCAATTGTTAAATAAACATGATAAAAATGTGTTACAAAGTGTTGCTCGCATTAATATTTGTTAACAGTAAAATTGAAAAAATCTAGGGTGGACCATTTTACAACTACCCCGTCCTTGGATTTTAGGAGTCCCACGATCCAGCTCCCTGTTTCCTATTCTTATCTTCTTGACAATTAAGTCATATTAAACTAATAATGAATAAAAGAAGATTGAGATGACTTATTCTCCTAATAAAAAGTAGACACGTCGATTAATTATGTTTTCGACAAAAGACACATCAATTAATATCTACCTCAATCATCAATTTTTCTATAGGAAAAAATTTAGCATAAAAATATTGTCTAAATTTAAAGTAGATAATTTTTTTAGAATTTAATGAATATTTAAAAATATATTTATATCTGTCTTTTTTTTAATGATGTTAATAGGACTCAAACTCATAATAATATTATAAGATTTGTTATTTTATCACTAGATCAAATAATTTAAAAATTTTAATAATCAATTTTGACTGACAAATAAGCTAACGGTGCATATTTTTTTTATAAAGAAAATTAATTATCTGTGTATCTTATAATTTAATTCTTTTTGGTAAAATTAAGTTATAAAATAGTTAGTATCGGAAAAAAATTAATCTATGGTTGATAGACAATAACTCATAACTCACATATTAAAGTTAGTCGTTGAAATTATAATGTTTGACAAATCTATAAGTCGTTATAAATATAAAATAATATAAAAATACATTATTATTTAATTATAAATATATTTTATTTTATGTATAAAAATGATGATACTCAATGAATATACATCGTATAATCTCTTCTAAGATAATTCGTATTATGATGAGTACAAATCACTGTTAGTTAGTTTATTCAAATTTATTTATTTCACTGATCAACATTGATGGTAAAATTGACCTCGATTTGTATAAACATTTTATCTTCATATTATTAAAAAGAAGAATGATTCAAGAACTTATAGTACTCACACACATATTTAAAATTTATTTGATCTACTATAATTTAAATACAAAATAAATTCAATTTATTTTGATGTAGGTGCTATGACATAGTTTTTCCTTGGAAGTGTATATACATTAAAGTGAATTGAAAAAAAAAATACTAAAAAATTAAGATTTAAATATGTTTTTTTTTCTTTACAATTATAATTTTTTATTTATTTTAGTCTTTGTATGTTTTTTTGTTTGATTAATATTATTGTAAATATATTTTCATTTTAAAATAATTATATATTTAATTTTTATTACAAAAATTACATCAATGTTAAAACATAACCATTTAAAAAAAAAACAAAATATAATTAACTTATAATATTTTTTAACCAAAAAATAATTCCAAATGTTTTAGTTTTCTTTTCTAAAAAAATCTAAATCGCGTATTCTTCTTCTTCGTCATAATTTTCATCACCATTACCAACATTTTTATTTATTTGAGTTTCATCATTGTACTCAAATTCATCGTTATCATAATATTTGTATTCGTCTAGTGGTACTTGTTGGATAACGGTAGATTATAGAATTAGCTCTGGATTAGAGTTTTTCTTTTTGATGTGGATGTTAAGGAATTTTAGAGTAGTATATAGAAAAGTTTAAAAGTTTGAGTAGAATTTTGTTGCATCTAAGTCCTAATAATGGTAAGCAGTGATGAATGAATTTGACATGGTGACAGAGTTAAACTTTTAATCAAATTTACTATGTTTTTTCATATTTTATGAATTCCACACACGTGAGTAAGTATTCAATGGGAGGAATTCTACAATAGAAGGAGAATTGAAACAATGAAGAAAAAGTGCAATTTAAGTTTTTTTAGAAAAAAAAACTGAAATATTTAATGTTAATTTTAAGTTAAAAAAAATTAATTTAATTATATTTGAGTTATTTTTATTAAAATAATATTGTATTTTAACGGTGTTATAAAATTGAATCAAATCATTATTTTAAAATAAAATTATATGTACAAAGATAAATAAAAAAAAAAAACTTATAACAATTAAAATAAAATTATAATTGCAAAGAACAGCATATTTAAATCAAAAATAAAATAAATAAAGTGAGTTGACACTTAAATAGACTCACACTTGTCCAACTTTCGCAAAGACAATTTATGTACAATTTTTTTATTGTGACTTTTTTTATAAAAAAAAACACTTAAAATAAGTTCTCATAAAAAAATTAAATATTTATTTTGGTATAACTTTTTTAGATGATAAAAAACCAGTTAAAATTTATATAAAAAAATTAGTATTTTATTATTTTGGTACAACTTTTTTAAATAATAAAATTTTAAAAAATACTTAAAATATAACTATTTTGAATAATTTTTCATAAAAATCATTTTAAAATATATATTTTTAAATAATAATTATTATATTAAAATCTCTAATAATAAATATTTAAATTATTAAATATCAAAATGACATTTTTAATTGATAATAAACAAGTTTAAAATAAATTCTATAAAATTACATTTGAAAATATATAACTAATTTTATTAATCAATAACATAGAACGAACCTTTAATCATATTGTAAAGGCCTAAATCGAAGAATACAAGGATAGAAGGAGAATAAACACAAACAAAACATATTTGTAACGGGTATTAGTTAGGGGTGGGAATAGGTCAGACCAGACCAGACTTTAAAAGATCTGAGCTTGGTCTACGATGAATTTTTGAGGCCTACGGCCTATGATAGACTTTTTTTCGGCCTGAGTCTGGCCTACGGCCTATCATGGTCTGGCCTGTAAGCCTATTTAAAAGCCTTATTCACATTAAAAATAATTTTTCTAACAAAATAATTTAAAAAAAAAAAATATAAAACAAACACCCTTTAAACCCTAAAAAATGATTTTTGGTTTAAAAGAATAAATTTTTTATTGAAACAAACGCACCCATTATTATCTCTCAAACAAATGGTCTCAAACAAACTCAGATTATTACCTCTCAAACAAATCATCTCGTGCAACATCATATTTAGTAATAATATATATATATATATATAAAGATAATAAATAAACAATTATCTATAGCTATATGATGCTCTACACATATCGATTTATATGATTCTCCATATACCACTACTAATGTGTATATGTATATATATATTAAATAAAAAAATAATTTTTATAACAAAATAATTTTTAAAAAATATGAAACAAATACCTTTTAAACCCTAAAAAATAGTTTTTGATTTAAAAGAATAAATTTTTTATTGAAACAAACGCACCTATTATTATCTCTCAAACAACTCAGAATATTACCTCTCAAACAACTAGGATTATTACCTCTCAAACAAACTCATATTCAGTAATAATAAACAATTAGAGTTTCTAAATTTATATACTAATAATATATATAAAGATAACAAATAAATAGTATTGATTTTTATAAAATATAAAGTAACAAATAAATAATATCGGTTTTTATAAAAAAAAAATATGTTGTTTTCATACATGTTCGTTGGAGTGAGTGCAATGGAAATTAGAAGAAGAAAACATAGAGAATGGAATACATATAAAATATATATAGGCCGACCTGTGAGGCCTAATAGGCTTTTTTAAAAGTCTGAGCTTGACCTATTTACATAAATAGGCTTTAAAAACAGTCTGAGCCTGACCTTTTTATTAAACAGGCCAGGCCAGACCAATTCATAAGTAGGCCAAACCATAGACCTCTGTCGAACGGCCTGGCCTATTCCCATCCCTAGTATTAGTGTATGACTACCAAAAACACGGTGTTACATGAAACACATCCAACTAGGTAAGCCCCCTTGAATTTCATACTAAAACCAATAACTCTAAGACTTATTTCCAAAAAATGTTTTGCATGAACCTATGTGTTTTCTGCTGCTTTTTATTTATTTATTTACTTATAATAAAATGGTAAAAAAAATCTCATATATAATTATAAAGTTTTGGAATTTAAATTTAAAATATGATATTCGACTTAACAATATCGATATTTATCAATTGACATAAATTTTATAAATGTATTTTCTACTTTTAATATTAATTTCAATTTATTAATCAAATTGAAGTATTTATTTTTTATTTTTAGCAAAGCTACATTATAAGTATATTATCTTATTTACGTGTAACATTTAGATCTGATTTTCTTTTTTCTGTTTATTCTTTTATCTTTTAAAATATTTATAAATTTACTTTTTAATTTTTATAATATTTTATAAAATTATTATTTATCTTTTTTCTATCTCGTTTAAGACCTTTATCTTTTATTATATATAAAAAATTATCCTTTAAAAACATTAATACATCACTAAAAATGTTGATGGACAAGTTTACGTAGGATTATCATCATTATTTTTTTAATAAAAACAAAAAAAAAAAACCAATTCTTATTATAAGCAACTATAAACCCAATTTAATAATAATCCTAAATAGATTTATCATTAAGTGTTTTTAATGACAAGTCGATGTTTTCGAAGAATAATTTTATAAATATATTAAAAAACAAATAATTTAAATAAGAGAAAAAAGAGAAAAAAGATAAATAATATTTTATAAATGTTCAAAAGATAAAAGATAAATTTGTAAATGTTTTAAAAAATAAAAATTCAAACAAAAAAAAAAGATAAAAAACCTAAATATTACACATAAATAAGATAAAACATCTTTAGTGTAATTTTGTCTATTTTTTTAGGAACTAAAACTACCACTTAGGCTATTTAAAAGAAAAAATATCTTCACTTTCCTTGTCACATTTATCTTTATTTACGTTTTTGTAGTATTAGGGACACAGCTATACTTTAAGGGTGGGAGGATAACTGAATTGGTGTTGGTTTAGGTGTGAAATATGCAGAATGGGATATTTCGAACATATTAATTGTATCGGCTCAGAAATTGAATTAGAGTAGAGTTGTTGAATTGGTGAAACTCTTAACTTTAGCTACTGTTGTTGGCTTTAGAATTGAAGTTGCCTTCTTGTAAATATTTTTTTCTTTTGTAATTTGAATTTATTTGAGTTTATTTATTTGTTTGGAGAATTTATAAAAATAATTTATGAATAAATAATTTATAAATTATTTTCAACTAATTTCTATTAACTCTCAAGAATAATTTTTGAAAATAATTTGTAATTTATATAAAAACAATTTAATTTTATCTATCATCAATGGAGTGTGCAAAACTCAGTTCTGAATTAGAACCGTTTAAAAATTAAACCAAACTGGTTTTCAATTTGAAAAAATTGAATCGAACCGGTTTTCAGTTCAAAAAACTGAGCTGAACCGTTTTATAAAGCACCGGTTTATTATTTGAATCGAATTGAACCGGTTTAACTGAATTTTTTTATTCATATAGACCAAATTTTACATAACTACCCTTAATTATTATTAAAAAAAAATCAGTTCAAATTTTTTGAAATAAAAATCAGTTTGGTTCAGTTTTTTCGAACTGAAAATCAGTTCGGTTTGGTTTTTTTAAACTAAAAACCGGTTCGATTCTAGTTAAAAAATCAGTTCGAAAACAATTCGATTCTCAATTTTTATAAACCAATTCAGTTAAAAAACAGTTCAGTTCAGTTCAGTTCTGCAGTTTGGTTCAATTTTTAGTTTTTTTGAACACCCCTAATTATCATAGATATAGTTTATGTATTAAGTTATTATTTATCTAAACAAACTTTGATGTAATGGGCATTTTGTGCTGTGATGTTAAATTAGTATATTTTATTTTGCTTGTCAAAAAGTGTGGGGAGATAAATTTATATGTTGGTAAATTAAGCGCACTTGATTTAAGTTCATGGAAGCAAATCATTTAAGAAACCCTTACAATTAATTTTGAATTGACAAACTTATGTTTCATCATGATGGGGAGTTGCCTCTAGATATATGAGAATTAGCTACCCGTCTCTTTATTTGTGTGTTTTTTTTCTCTTCAAGTTTACAAATAAAAGAACTTGATTTGAACCAATTTTTTAAGTTTGGAGCAAATAGAAAGAGAAAACTTTGAAAGAAAAAGAGAAAATAGAAGGAATAGATTATTTTGGGAGAGCGGAAGTTTGAAGAGTATTTTTTTCATCATACAAAACTCTTTCCATTTTTTGGTCAAAATATAAAATACTCTTAATTTGTGGGAGTTAAAAAATGCATCGGATGAGGATTAGAAAGGTTTTTCAGCAGTTAGCTAAATTCTTTGTATCTATATTATTATAATACTTTAAAAATTATACACATTCTTATATCATTTTCTACAAATCTATTATCTCAAATATAATGAAAGATTTCTTTATATTTTTCTCTCTTG
>NC_021166.2:11856126-11857743 GCF_000331145.2 Cicer arietinum
CTCGTCTTTAAATTCTCAATCAAAGCCCGAGAGAATTTAGATATCTTATTTGGCCTTTATCTTATTCTTATTACATAATCACTATCACTAGTTATCCATTTTCTGCAATTTATTTGTTTAGTCTTATGCTTGTCGCTGTCTTTGTTACATGTGAAATAACTCTTGTAATTGTCCATTTAAAAAGCAAGGAATGAGGTGATTTTTAACCATACCATTTTGCAAGATTGGTATTTAAGAAATTTCATTCAGCCATCCATGATTCAATTTTTTACTTTCTTAGAAAACCTGCCTTTTTTCTATTTTCCAAAAAGTCTCTTGCATCTTACGCCTCAATGGAGTTATCAAAAAGTTATTGTTCTTTCTTGTAATTATATTATTTGCACGATCAATCAATAATTAATTTAGAGAAAATAGTATTTTATTAAATGATAGACTTTTTGTTTTATTAAATAAATGACAAATGTTATTAAAAAGAAATATCGATAATTGAGAGAATAAAAAGAGTTTGTATAAGACTAAAGATTGATGGTGCTATAAGGGAAGCCATAAATTTCTCATACTTTCAATCAAACATCACTTTGAGTTAAATAAAAAACTTTTATATTATTAAGCAAGAGTGTACACTTGGCATTTTGCGTAATAAGAAATGATTGTATATTAGTAATTCATTCCTTAATAACTTAGATCAATTGTTTTTAATCAAGCAATAAGCAACTTTATTTTTTTAATAAATGTCTTATGCTTATGTTGGAAAATAATCCTCGCAATTTTCTTCTCTTATATTTTCTAAAATTTCAAATTTCAACCCTTAAATGTTATTATAATGCAAAAAAAAAAAATCTATGATATATTTTTTCACAAGTTTTTTTTAAAGAAATACAACTATTTGATTTCAAATAATTCCAGGAATACAGATTGAAATACAATCAAAGACGTGATAATTAGTATATAATATATTTCCACTCTACATGGAAGATTAATCTTTATAATTATGTATGGAGATACACTAATTTACTTTTAAAATAGGAACTATTTAATTATTACTATATTAAATTCTGATTGCATCTTTTCTTTTCTTTTTTGACGGAAAGCATCTTCTTTTTTTTTGGACTAAAACTGAATGCATCTTTGCAATTGGAAAGTACTAATCTTTTCTTTATTCTAGAACTAGTATACCTTTTTCTTTTTTGTACAAAGAACTATTATACCTTTCAAAAACTATGAAGCTTGGTAATTCTAAAATCAATAAGTACCGGTACTAGATATTTACCCGTTATTGGTTTTCGGACTATATTTATGGATAATTTGGATTTTATATTATTTTATTGTAAGTAAAATTGATAAGTTAATAATTTGTTGACGTAAGTCAACACAATTTGTCACTTTTAAATTTTTACTGTAATTTTATATTTCAAATTAAATAATTTAATTCTTTTAGTTAAATTATATAAAATATTAAGTTTTTTTTAATATACTTATATTTTAATTTTCTTTATAAAATATTTTATTTCTATCTGTACTAGTGCCAAGTACTGTACCAATGTATCATAGTTCAACAATAGAATATTGAAAATTCTGTTATTGATTTAGTGTTTTTTTATAATAAAATTTTGGCAC
>NC_021166.2:11857787-11994218 GCF_000331145.2 Cicer arietinum
ACGACGCTCCAATCTAAAATTCATCTTTTAACATGTGTGCAATAATTAAAAATGAAAATTTTATTTTAAAAGTCATATACTACTAAAAAACCTTAAAATTATATATATATTTTTTAAAGAAAATATATTTTTAAAATTTTTAACACACATATATATATATATATATATATATATATATATATATATATATATATATTCTTCAAAGTTGAAACACATATTAACAAAACCCTTAATATCAAGGGATAATATTATAGTTAAGGAATGATTCAAGAATATATATTAAGAAATTCAAAAGTTTAATTCTATATTTTCATAAATTTTAAATTCCTTAATATATATCTCTAATAATTATAATTATATGTAACATTATCAAAATATTAATACAAGAATATTTAGAGAACAACGTATTAAATACGAGTTGATTAATTGATTTCTTTTTATATATTTGTTTTGACTAATTTTGTCTATTATTATACTTGAATACAACATGTAACACTTTTTCCTATAATTAAGGCACAAGGGAGTATACAAGGAAACAGGTGTAGGAATATTCGAAATCACGCTCAAAGATTCCACTTAAACTGTATATTGTTGAAAATTATTAGTAGTCCATAAGAATAAAATATATTAATTCCGTAAAAAAAAAAAGAAATAAAATATATATTATTTATTTTGGTAAAATTATTTGTGCCGCCACACCACACAACACAACGCACCAACTTCGGCGTCTCTTACTTTACTTGCTTCATTCATTTGGCTTTCTTTTTAGAACAAACAACAACATCGTCAATCTCAATATTCTTTTTTTCTTGTATTTATTTATAAAAACCGTTACTCTCTCTTCTCATCTTGCAAATTACAACTTCATTTTACGTTTTCTTTCTATAAATCCCCTCTTATGCCATTTTTCTAGGTCACTTTTTCCACTGGGTTAGTTTCTTTCTTTCCACCAATTTTCAACAAATTTTCACGATTTCTATTCCTTTTTTCTTTTATAGTTTGATTTCTTCTTACTTAGCGGTTTTAGTATAAGTAGGGTTTATGAGTGGAGGTAAAAGGATAAAGTAATTGCAATGTAGAGCTTCTTTTCGTTTTTTCTTCTATTTTGCTGATTAATTATTATGTATGCTTTTTGTATCTTATATTATTTTTTGTTTGTTGCGTTTTTTTTATTGGATCCATGGGATTTTGTGAATTTGACTGTTGTGAAATCTGAATTTAAAAGGTTATTTCATCTTCATAATGAGTTGACAAAAATATATGAATTCAATTTCAGGATCAAATTTTATTTGTTAATTATAGTATATGCTTTGTATGTTTATTATATATCACTTCTCCCCTTTCATACGCCAAATTCTTTATTTCTAAAAAACTGTTTTCTTCAATAATTGTGACCATGAGCTCACAACCATATTGTCATATTTTTCGTCATTAATTGATGTTTTCTGACATACAGTGTGGAATTCTTCAAACTGCCGGGCATTATTTTCTTTTTCTTTTAATTTTTTTATAAAATTTCAGTCTTGTCGAGTTCATATAAAATTCCATTTGGTCGGCTTGATTTGTTGATTTGTTATATTATATGTTATGGTGTTTCAATTTGGATTTGAATTTTAAGTAAGGATAAGATGTTATAATGATATATTTATTTCAGGGAAACCCGAGCACTGGTCCTATACCGTGCTGCCTTGCCAACCACCATAAATGGGCTGTTTTAACTCTAAGCCAACAAGACAGTTTCCTGGGAAGGAGGATCCAGTGATTCTTGCATCACAGACGGCTTGTAAGTCAGATTTTGTTTTTTAGTAAAATGATGTTATACTTCAATTTTTAGTAGTTATAAGATTCTGGGTTGTTGTGATTGGATCTGTTCACCAAGTTTGGAGTGTACATGTTTATGTGGAGCTGCTTATCCTGAACTTACATGTGGTTTTGCACTCTTTCTAAATGGATCTTAAAAGTATTATAATAATGATAAAAATAAGTCATTGCTGGTTGGCAAGGTAGTTCACTTTGTTTGGTTTATTGATAGAAGTAGGCAAAGATGGACATGTAATAAGGGCCTACCATCGTTCTGGCACAATTTAAACCTAAATAGGCTGCTTTCTCTCCCATTTTCTACCAGATTTTTATCGCTCTGGCACAATTTTAAACCTATGTATTCAGCCAGCTCTACCAGTTTAAGAAACAAAATCGTGACTTGTTGGTTCATATGGTCAACACCTCAAATGAAATTGATAGGATTTGAGACACTTGTGTTTGTAGTTGTTTAAACTTACTTGTTATGGAATTACTCTCTCTATTTCCCAAGCACTCAAGTTAGTAGTTTAAACTTATGTATCATATTTTTGTTTTCAGTCACTGTCAGTGAGGTCGAAGCATTATTCGAGCTGTTTAAGAGCATCAGCAGTTCTGTTGTTGATGATGGACTAATAAGCAAGGTACTAGATAGCAACTCTGCATAAATATTTTTAGGGAGTTTATGAAAATATGCGGAAAACAATTTATGGATATATCTTAAGCTATTGCCACAAGCTCTTACAAACACTCTCATAAGATAATCCCAAATAAGCTCTTCTAAATGCCTCCTAATCAAGATAACATTTATGCTTATTTGTTCTTCACATGTAACTTGTATCCCGCAATGTGATTATGGGTATTCTTTCTTTGCAGGAAGAATTTCAATTGGCAATCTTCAAGAATAAGAAAAAAGAAAACATCTTTGCAAATCGGGTACTATATATCATACTTTTACTTTCTTAATAACTAACTATGCCGTAATTGTTTGTTCCCTGCACGCATGTCTAATGCATGTAAGCAGCCCTAAATGTACTTTTAGATCAGCAAATTTCTTCAAGCAGTTTATTGAAGAACTTTGCTGTTTCTTTCACTGAGTTTTTCTTGAAGAAACTCAATAGTACTTTTAAGACGAGCATGAAGCATTTTCGTTGTGAACCATTTGAATGAATTCGGTATTTGTCAACTTTATATACGTAGAATTTTGGAAACCACGGGATCATAGAGTTAAAGATGTATCTCATATTAAAAATATGCTCGAGAGCATGATACATTAGTATATTCCTTAGAATATTTCATATAGTAAATGGTACAATGAAACACTTATTTATAGCCTTGTGTTCCCTAACTAAGTTCTTAACCTCCAAACTAACTTCTTAACAAACTTATGCTAACTTACTCTAGAATTATATTCTCTAACATAGGATGCTTTTGTCAATTCCTTATTTTTGTGTAAGATAGAAATCAGTGGTTGATTAGCCTTGCAACTTTCTTACTTACTTCTTGGCTAACATATTATGTAATTCTTATGAAATAACTTTTTCAATTGACTGGATATCTATTGATACGATGTCAGAAATGTATACATGCAGATCTTTGATCTATTTGATGTCAAAAGGAAGGGGGTTATTGATTTTGATGACTTTGTTAGATCTCTCAATGTTTTCCACCCAAACGCACCACTAGAAGACAAGATAGATTGTGAGTTACAAATTGAATCCTCGACTCATTGTGGTTTACCTTAAATTCCTTACTTTGTTAGATTTAGCTGTCCTGATATATTAATTAAGTTTGGGATTTTCCTGCAGTCTCATTTAGGCTCTATGATTTGCACAACACTGGCTTTATAGAGCGTCAAGAGGTAAGATGGTGATTATCTGTTCTATGTCTTCAATGAAAATGAAATGCTTGCTAATCCACCGAGAGTGGTGTAATGAAAATTTTCGTTTAGGTCTTGTTCTTCAGACCATTCTTTGTAAGAAGATAGATTGCTATGACATGTATGCTCTTTCTCTGTGCACTGATATCCTTGGCTTTTCTTTCCCTTTGTTGGTGATGTCTGACAGGTCAAGCAAATGTTAATTGCACTTCTTTTCGAGTCTGAAATGAAGTTGGCTGATGATGTGATAGAAACAATTATAGACAAGGTCTGTTTGCAAAATCTGTTGATAACATAAAATATTATATGTGAAAATCCATCTGCAGAAGAAATATTTTTTTTTTGTTATAGAAGCTGTGCTGTAACCTCTTTTTCATCAAGATGATTGCAAATTTAATGAAAGACTTGAGCTTGAAGTTTATTTTTCTGGCCAGACTTTCTTGGATGCTGACACGAACCAAGATGGAAAAATAGACATTGTCGAATGGCAGAAGTTTGTTTCTGAAAATCCATCACTGCTCAAAATCATGACCCTACCCTACCTAAGGTATGTGCTGGATTGTTTTCATGGTAAATATTAAACTACTTGTATCCCTATTTTGATGTTCAAACTATAGTATAATTTGTTATTCTTGTCATTGATGCAGGGACATAACGACTTCTTTCCCAAGTTTTGTATTTAATTCTAACGTGGATGAAATTGTCGCTTGAACCACATAATTTTAGGTGTGGCAATTATTAAGAAACACAACTTTAGGGCTTGCAATTATTTTGAGAATTGGATGCCATGCTTGTTATAGTTAGCCTTTCTCAGTGAGTTGTAATTTGTAAATCACATTCTCATTGATTGAAACTTTTTCATTCAGGTTTTCAAGTTGATGTGTTTTCTAGATTATTTTAAATATTTGAAATTATCAATGAAGCATATGTAATTAGTGCATATAATTAATGTGTGTAAAATCTTAGAAATACGAGCAACTGGTTTTTATGAGCAAGTTAAAGGTAAGGAAAATTTACATATTCAAAACATAAGGCCCGTTTACATTCTAAATAAAAATCAATTTTCATTTTCAAAAATCTGAATTCAATTAAAATTGTTAATAAGCTTAAAGACTATGTTGACTGATGGAATATGTAAGATTAGTACAAGCAGCACTTCATCATCGTCCATGAAACATAAGCATGTTGGTTGTCCATGTCATCTTAAACTAAAGCTAATCCAATTTCTCTTGCTAAGTATGATTTGACAAGATAAAAGTTGAACCACATTTGCTTTATGTTAATCTAAGTTATTCAATAATGTGTACTTCAATTGAGTGTAAGATTAACATGTGTTAAAGACTCTTTTTATAGTTACCAATTGAACACCCTAAAATTGCTCCCGTCAATCACTAGCTATCCAACCATGCCATGCCACAACTGCTCTAAACGAGAGTTCAAACGAGTAGAACAATAACCATGAGAAACAAGTTACACCGCTGTTTTAGAATCACACTCCACTAGGAGTTTTCTTTGACCTTTATTCCAAGCCATTTCTAATGCTAGAATGAAGCTTCATAATTCAGCCACATAACTAGCCACATTCACCTTCGTCAACTGTTTCATACAATCAATATGAAGAAGGGCTTTAGTCTCTCATGTTTTCCTCATTGTTTGTCCAGTAATGCTTGAAATGAAAAACCTGGTTCCTAGCAAACCAAATAGATGATACTAGACAGCCGAACAAAGAAGATCAATCTAAGGAAATTCTAATCGTCCAAGCATAAAACAATTTATCTCATGTTACGTTTTACAAAATAATCATACACTACACTTACAGGGTTTAACTCAAATATTTTAAAGGTCGTGTTCAAATCTCCGTAATTAACTTTCATAATTGTGAGGTCTCGAGTTCGAATCTGGAGAATATCACCATTTGTCAGTTGAACTAGAGTTTACAAACAAACTATTCTTTATTTAAATTGTAAATAACATCAAAAACAAAAAACTTGTAAATAACATCAATAATATTGAAAATCTAATTATATGTATTTTTTTTTAATCAAAAGTTTGAAATTGATTCATCATTTAATCTCTCATCATGCAACTAATTGCTGCTGCGTGCTTGTTTGAAAGGTTAACAATATGGAATGATTGTTTTAGATGCATACTTCTGCATTAATTTTGGGTAGAAAAAGTAGCATCCTTATCTAAATTTGGTTTGATCCTTTCTCCTAATCCCATGACCGTGTTTCTTTTGCTATTTGTTTCATACACTAATTAAAAAAAGTTGAAATCTTTTAAGTTTAGTTTTATTAAATTTTATTGAATTTTAGTCCAAGTGACAAATTTTATTGTTTTTTTACATTTTTTGTGTACATTTACTTTTAATTATTAATGATATTTAAACTCAGTTAACAAAGAAGAATTATTATGTTTTATTAAAATAAGTTTATTTGGCCATTTAGGTTGGTTTTTACGATTTTAAATTGTATTATTATCTCTCTATATAATTTATGTCAATTTAAATGAATAAATATCGTGTTTTTTATTTAAAAGAGGAAGTGATTTGCATTATTGATCAAAAAAGAAAGTCTAATATAGATAGTTAATCACACGAAAAAACTTTATCATTTCATATATATTTTTTTAAAATAATGTATTTTTATCGTTGAATACTTCGATAAACTAATATAATAGTTCACTTCAAATTAGAACGATGATTGACATTATTATTGATATATAAAAATTTACAATCATTTTTGTTTTTATGAATGAGATGATAACTTAATTAATATTAGTTCGAATAATTCAATTTTGATGAATGAATATGTTTTATCTTGTTTTTATATAAATTAATATGAATTAAGTCCCTTTGTAAACCCTAAAAATGAGAACTATGGGATTTGGAAAATGAGTTCCTTAATGATGTATATATCAGCAATTCTGTTAAAATAATAAGAAATAGCGCAAGGGCGAAGAGTGAAGTGGTGCACATAGAAGATCGAAGAAGAAAAGGAACATATATATAAAGCAACAAGTTTGTGTGGGTTGAAGTGTTGAACAATACTTAGAAAATAAAATGGAGGCGAAGACGAAGAAGGAGATAAGTGACGAAGCAAAGGAGAAAATATCATCGAGACTATCATGTCTAGAGAATCTGTGGTTCCCACGCGCTCAACAATCCACCTCCACACTCCCATCCCAACGCAAATCCATCTTCCTCGACCTTCTCTCACGCGACACAGCCCTCTTCCTAGAACGATACGGTTCCCATCTCACTCCCACCGAGTTAACCGAATTCGATTCAATCATACACGATTACGAGATCAACTGGCACGTGAATCGGTTGCGGAGCGTGCTGACTCCGACCTCAGAGGAATTGAGGAAGAGATCTGTTAGGGCGAAGAACAGGAGGCGTGCTTATTTGGACAGATTGATGATTGTTGGTAATTATTTCTGTGAAGAATCTATGAGGGATAGGGAACCCTATCTTCATCATGAGTATGTTGGTAAGTTTCAGGATCGTGTTGGCAGAGGGATGGCTAGGCCTGGTGAGAGGTGGTCTGATACGCTTTTGAGAAGGTGTGAGGAAGCTGAAATTGTTGCTAAGATTAGAGGGGAACAGCAGAGGATCGGTGTGCCGGAAAGGGATTGGATTGGTAATGAAGATTTTCAACAAGTAGAGGAAGAGGAAGAAGAAGAAGAAGAAGAAGAAGAAGAAGATGAAGAGGCTGTGGAGGTATTTCTCTTTAAACTAATCACTTAATGTACTTTCAGGATTATGTTTTACATTTGTGGTCAATTATTTTATTTCCCATTTTAGTTTTGTTTTGAGCTATCAAGCACTGACACGGGGACTAATACTAACACCTCGACATGGTTATAATTTGAGAATATTAATTAATTGAACGTATCAATGTGTTGGTGTTCAATCAGAAGTATAGGTGATATAGAGGTTTTAGGTAGCCTCTTTGAAGTATGAAAGTAGAAATTTTAGTATGTTTGAGGAGAAAATTTATAATGAGAATGGAGGATAAGGATAATGAATAACCCTAAATGAAGGGATAAAACAAAAAACAACAGAGGATGAGAACAATTCAATTGAACAAAGTTGATCAAATGCTAGACCTATTTGGAACAAAATAAGAGGCAGTTTAAATTACCAGTTAATCTTTATGTCTATGGCTTGAAGCTATCATTTATGCATACGTAGTTTTGTTTTCCAGCATTTCGCAGAATTTTTATAATTGGTTGTTGGAAGTTGGAACATGAGGGCTTAGCTTATATAATTGATGGGGTAGGAGGGCTATGTGGGAAAATAATTAGTCAGTTGTAAACAGGGAAACCCGTTGTTGAAGGGCCTTGGAAGCACAATTCTCTCCTTGTTCTCACTTCATGTTTGCAATCATTAACAGTATAATTGTGGCATTGTGCCTTTTCTTTCTATCTTCCATTAGTTTTATTCGTTCTTAGCTGCTTGTTCGTAACAAAGTCTAACCTTGTGAGTTTTTTATTGGGAGATATGGACATGGAAATGGACTAAGTTGATACCTTGGAGAATTCAGATGAACTCGTGCAAAAAATGGACTTTGGTCATGGGATACAATTGCCTAAGATCAATAAGAGTGTAGAGGGAGTTGAAGGGATTAGACCATGGTTGTGAAACTCTTGAGTTAACTTAAAAGAGATGTGCAAATTTCCTACTCTTAGTTATCAAAATTGAGGAAACTCCCTTGCAAAATCGTTTGAGTAAACTTGGGTAATCTTGCATTGAATTGTGAGTTTGAGGACAATTGAATGGGTCTACGACATAATGATTATTTCCTCCGGGTGGTTCAATGTTTTCTTATAAAACCCATAATGCAACAGTTGAATGATAATACTTCTTAGTGTATAAAATATTAGACTTTCAAATTTTAAATGGACCCAATAGGCCAATGACATGAATGAACCCTACCATGATTAGCTAAAACCCAACTCCACTGAGCCAAATCTGGCTCCAATTAGGGGAACTTAGTCCCACCGTCCTTCACTTTTCAGTAAATTTGAACTTCACAATCTGTTAATGTGCCTTGTGATTTTCCCTGTGTGCATAAAATATTAGGTTCACATTATGATTCCCCGTTGCAAGTTTGCAATGGACCCAACAGGTCAATGAGGTGGATGAACCCAACCATGATTAGCTGAAACCTAGCTTCACTGAGCTGAATCCAGCACCAATGAGGGGAACTTAGTCTCACCATTTTTCACACTTTAGTAAATTTGATCCCCCTGATTGTCAATCTGCCCATCAATTGTGAACTTGTTACATTCTTCTAGTGTGATAAGTTGTAAACGGATCTTGTGATTTGTGAATTCGTATTCTGGTAAAGAGACTCATACGTGAATGGGAACTGGTGGTTAACTTTTGGGGGCTTCCCCAGTCCAATCTAAAGCCAGACATCCTTGGAAGTTGGACCCTGCTTGAAGTGGTTATGTTCTGGCCCACCTTACCACTAAGACAAATGCACAAAGAGGCAAAGTGTCATACAAAACCTAGCAGCAGCTTGCAATCGTACCCACCATGAAACAGAGCAGTGCCACCTTCTATAACAGTAGTATATCAAATGACGATAAGGGAGGTACTTCCAATGTTGCCAACCCTTGTGAGTTGGGGCTGATGCACCATAGGACCATGGGTGTCTAGAAAAGTGAGCACACTAGTTACTATTCATGTACACGTGAATGAGGAATGGAGAGACTGTCCTGCCAAAGGGGAGAAGCATTACGAGATGATAAATAAAAGGAATGCTGATGCCCAGGGATATCTTAATTGACAAGGGGGAAGGCAATTGATAGGACACAGCAAGTTATAGATTTAGTTGCCATTGGATTTAAAATTAGTTGGGTTGTTATAGTTAGAAGGAAAGTGGGGTTTGATTAAATGGTAGAACTAGAAGATATAGAAGGGAGGGAGATTCAGATTTAGTTTTTGAAACTAAGATAGCCATTGGAAGGAGAATACTCTCTTTTTTCTCTGTTTGTATTTGCAGTTGTAAATAATAGAATTGTCCTGTTTGATAAAATAAGAGCAATCCAACCTTGCTGTAGTCTATTTCAGTCCTGTCTTATTCAAATCTGTTAAATATTCTCAACTGCAAATGACCATTTAGAGTATACTTCATGAACTTTTTTTGTACATTTGATATCATCTACTTAGTTGTGTATTGTAATCTTTTATCATACATGGAGCAACCAATGACATGGTAAGATGGTATGTTGATATTGTAAAATCTTATTTGTAGTAATCAACAGTTTGAGGGTTACTTCAACTTTGTTGTTTTTGAATCCAATGCTCCTTATCTTTTAGGCTTTGAGGAATGAGTATAATGGTAGTCATATGTTTTGTGGACTGATCATATCTTTCTTTCCTTTTTTTCATTGTTTCTTGCTACCGGTAGAAATGCTTGCCTCAGCCTGATGCAACTGATATTGCCGCATCTGATCCAGCCAGAGTGCGGCAGGGTCCAACGTTATCTTCAGAAGAGCTGGAGGACCGGATGAATCAATTCACTTACATTATGCAGCAGAAGTTTCTATTAGGAGAAGATCTCGAATATGTAGATTATTCAAAAATAGACAACGATGAGACCCTCGACGATCATTGGCAGAGAGAGGCCAATGTTGATGCAGAAGAGAGATATTTTGCTGATGATTAAACTGTATCAGCTTGGTAGTGTAGAACCAGATGTGTAGATATTGGATAACCTTCTTCTCCTTTGTTTGGCCATCTTCAAAGCTGTGCTGTACTTAAATTAACAGATGGTGTTTATAATATAAGTTTCTTGGTGTTGGTAGCTGTTTATTTCCCTAATTAACCCTAGGTATCCTATTGCTGGCACAAAATATCCCACTATATTTGATTCCGCACAGTATATTCTAATACAAAAAAGGTATAGAAAAAGGTGATCTAGAGGAGAATTTAGGGTAAGGATAATGATTCTCACCCTTATGTGAGAGTATATTGCTAGTGATCATTATCTAGATTTATGATTAGTGTGATAGTTAATTATGGATTTGGCCATTAAGAGGCTGCTACAGAGTTAATCATAGACTAGGGAGCTGGGGAGAGCTGGGACCCGCTCGATCTATTGTTCGTTTGGTGATATTCCTCCGACACCATTTTCTTTCAACAATTTAATCAAAAAGGAAGTTTCTTTTGTGTATGTTAAAAATGTAGAGGACATTTAGGGTACAGAAATCATAATTACATTATAATCTTTGAAATTATAAGGTGGTACAAGATATGTACATCTTATTGAAAAATACAATAATATATTCGTTTTCAGGAAAATGTGGAGCATGCTCACTTCAAAATTAATCACAAACTCTTAGAGTTTGTTTGATTCTTAAAATTTAAAAGTTAAAAAATTTATTTGAATGATTTATTTTTAAAAACTGTTTTGTAAAATTAATTTTAATATTATATTTTTTAAAACTAAAAAATAAAATAGATAAATGGTATTTATTTTTCATTTCTCAACTTTTTTAACTCTAGTCAAAAAATATTTTAAAAATTTAAGTTGCCAAACAAATTTTTTTAAAAACAAAACAGTTTTCTAAAATTAAATTATAAAATAATTTTTAAAAAGTAAAACACAATCAAACAAACCCTTTAATCTGCCGTCCAGTATTCATTTCTTGCATAGTTTCTCTACAGATGAAGGAAACTCATGCAATAGACCAATTTAAAAAGTTAAGTTACTTTTCTGATGCATAATGATTATATAATTATTGAGTCATTTAATCATTTTATATATATTTAAAAATTATATAAATAAAAAAAGATATTACTTTTATGAAATTATTTTTATTATGTATCGATAGACTATCAATTATTGTTAATGTATAGTACAAGACATTATATTAAAAACTATACAAATAGTATTACTTAAATAATATAATTAAAATTTAAAAAATTATTTATTTTGAGATAATTTTTTTTTTGACTTATTGTGTGTGACCTATGGAGTATTGAAAAGGGCTAGCTAACCATTGCAGTGTACTTTAAATTTAAATAAAATAGAAAATTCAACACCAAATCCTAGTCAAAATAAGAGATATTAGGCAAAATTTATCAAAATTTGAGTCTGTTGTTGCCCTTCTTTTTACCAAAATTAAATTATGAGATAATTTAAAACTGTAAACTTTGAAAGATATTATGTAAAAACAAATAAAAATAAAAGATTTCGAAAATATTGGAAAAGAGACAAATAAAATGAAAGACGGTTCTTTTTCTGTAATAGAAACAATAAAACTACAAGATCCTAGTATTTTTGTATATTTTGTTGTTCCTTCATAGATTGGGCTCTTTCTTCAACATCTTGATTGCAGAAAAAGTTAGTAAGGACATGGACATTGACATATGGAGGCGCCACGCTCTATCTCGATATATAAGGAGACATAATATATACATAATAAATTAAACAGATAAGGACAGCATTTTTTCGGTTTTGTAACGTAAGGTCATTATAAACTATGGATAAGAACAAAATAAGCCACTCAAACTATAGTCATAGGCTTCACCTCTTTTTTTATTTCTTATCACCTCTAATAATATATGTTTAATTATACATTGAATCTCCTTTAATTATCTCTCCTCTTATTTTAGCCGTTATAATAATGTTGTCATAGTTGTTGTTAAGTTGTGTAGTCATATATCTCTGATTATGATGTGGCAATATTTTTGTTCATAATATTTATATTATCATAATTAATATGGAATAACATGACATTCTTGTTGTCATGCCATTATCAAATCATCTTGATTGTATCAAATTTAATTACGTAACAAGTTTTTAATCGCAACTTGGACACTAAAATCGACTTAAATAAAATTTTTAATGAGTATACGGATAATTAATAACTTCAAATGAATTGTCTAACAAAATATTTCAATCCACACATAGTACATGATGAAAATTGAAAAAAAATTACTAGATGAAATTGAAACTTTAGAATTTTACATGTTAACTTTGTATTATTTCAAAAATATACACAGATATTTTATGAAATTGGCATTAACTAAAACAAGTCTATTGCAGGGCAGAGCTTTCCATTTCTTACGTTTCTTATTTAACAGAAAAGGGCAGAAGCATGTTTCCGTAAATGTAGCACAAGCATGATGTGATGTTGCCACGTGTACGTGAGCTAGTATCCCACGCTCTTACGTATATACCCCGAACATACTTTCATTTTACGATCCAGCCATCCTCTTATTCTTTCTTTCTCTGCGAGCCACTTCTATCTCATACTTATTTTTTTCAACCGCTAAAATAACAAATTGAAAATCGAACAAGAAAAAGAATAACGTAATTTTACATTATAATTTTCATTACTCCATAATTAAATAATCAATAACTATGTTAACAGTGAGTGTAAAATGTTTACACATTAATCATTAAACCTCAATCAATTCATATAATAAGGTGTACTAAGAATTAAAAACCAAAATTAGATGCAAACCAAATCACATAGTTACCGACAAACATATTCAAGCCAAATAATAAAAACAAGATTACAAATCAAAAACATCCATACACTCAAAGAGTTTAAATACCGATAATTGAAATTATAACTAAAATAAAAGGAACAATATAGATTAGCATCTTAGATCATTGTCAAATATTTAATCGATTTTAATATTTGTTTTACGTAATACATCATTTTTGCCTAAATTATTCAAATACCATAATCTAAAATTTTCTTATAAGAAAAAAAAAGTAAATGTAAGTCATTGTAATAAAAATTAAGAATATGATAACTATTTTTAAAAATTAGTTATAAAATATGATTATATAATAAAGTGGTGAATTATGATTGGATGACGGTATAAAATGTACAACCATTAAATCTGTTTTTGTATGTAATATTAATGAAATAAAAAATTACAAATTATTTACTTAACAATGATTAAATTGATAATGAGTTTATTTATTTTATATAAGGCACGACTTTAAAGTTTGTAATTCCTGTGAGAATATTATTGATAAATAATCAATAAATATATTATCAATATTTTTTTATTTGATATGCTATAGTTTTGTAGGACCTTTAAAATTCAACTTATATAATTTTTTTATATAAAAAAATAGTTTAATGAATACTTTAAATATGTTTACTGATGAACATTTTTAAGGATACATTATTAAAATTAAAATAAGAATAAAATGATATTTTTTTAAATGATAAGAATTAAATTTATCATTAATTACTATTAATTTGATTCCAATAACTGATTTACTTAAAATGGAATGGAATTTGGTTTTGTACTAAAAAGTGAAAATCATTTCTGTCCATCCATTTATGGAATAATGGATTTTTATTCTATTCATTTATTTTTTATCAGATTATTTAATTTTTGTTTAGTAAAATTAATAATTTATATTTTATAGTTATTATTTTTATCGAGAAAAATAAAAAATACGCTGTTATGATAATGTAAAATATTTTAAATAACACATGATACAATTATGTAAATGATTAACACCTATAAAATTAGAATAAAATGTCGTAAAAATATTAATTTAAATTTATTTTTTTTCTTTATATTTTGAATTTAATTAATGGTATATAAATAATTAATGTATTTATATAGTTTTATATTATAGAATTGTATGTGACATAATTTAAAATATATCAAATTATAATTTTTTTAATTTAAAAATTTAAAATAAAGTAAAATTATCTATTTTTAAAATTAAAAAAAAAATCAATTCCGTAAATTATTGATAACAATAGTACACAAACTCTAATTAAACCAAAACTTTTTTATTATACCCCTCAACATGGTTTTGTTAGATTTTAGTTTTTTAACACTAAGGTTTTGCTAGTGGTCTAGTTGCAACCTAGGATTTTATATATTAACCAATGTTTTCAGAAAATCGAAAGAGAGCACCGAGTTTTGTTTGTTTTAATTTTTGATATAACAAAACAGATTGCTCAAAAACATAGAACAGCGTCAGAGTCAGTTTCATTTTCTTAATGCATCATCATCTTCACAAATCAGACCTTCAAAATTGAAAAACAAAACTTGAACACTTCATCTCCCCCTATGGTTGTCAAACTCAAAATCCAACCTAAAATAATTGACATGTAGAAAAATCGTAAATTATAAAATCGTCACATGATTTTTTAAATTCCACAAAAAGAAATAATTATAACATAATTTAAAAATATAATCTTAATTTAAAAATTTATTAATTTAAATATAAAATAAAACAAAAATTAATTAAAAAAAGCATCAATCTAAAATTTCACTACTATTTATACAGAATTTCCATGCTTCTAACATCTAAAAGCAATAAACAAATATTTTTGTTTTTTTTTTATAAAAAAAACATTTTATACTTGTTTTTTACTAATAAAATCATTTTATATTATTGATTAAAAAATTATATAGCATTATATATATTTCCTTTTATTGCATCTATGCAGCTTCTTCAACTACGTTAGGGTTTGCACTTGATATTCAATAGTTGTCCAAAATCTCCCATTTTTATACTGCAAACTCTCAAAACTTCGAAATTTGTCGTACAAAACTTTCAATCTTTATGTTGCATTCGTATGCATAAATAAACAAACCTCAAACATCACAGGCATGGTGGCATGGTGCTTCCTTTTGCCAAATACATTCTATCACAAAACCCCTTTGTCAAAAAAAATTCTCATTTACAATTCATTCTTCAAGGACATGTCTTCTTCCACCAATTGAATTCATTTTCGCAAAAAATTTCAACTTCCAGCCACTGTGAGAGATTATCATGGGAACGTTCCACCGAACAAATTCTATTGAGTAAGCTTAAACTTGCTTTAAGGAATCATCAATTGCAAGAAGCATTGGAAACATTTCATGATTTTAGAACCCTTTATGGTTACCCTGAAGTTAATTTATTGAACCAGTTTATTGTTCAGTTGTGTTATTCTTCCAATCATGTTTGGGTTAGAAAGTCATCTGATTTAGCTTTGAAAATTGTTGAAGAGAAATCATGTTTGCTTCATGTTGATACATTAACAAAACTTGCACTTTCTCTTGCTAGAATGCAAATGCCATCACCTGCTTCTGTTATACTCAGGTTAATGCTTAACAAAGGGTGTGTGCCAAGTATGCATTTATTGTCCTTGATTGTTTTTCATATTGTGAACACGGATATTGGAACGCATCTTGCATCTAATTATTTGTCTCAAGTTTGTGATTTTTATAATTGCTTGGATGATAAAAAGGCTCATCATGCAATTTTGTTGAAGCCGGATACTTTGGTATTTAACCTTGTTCTTGATGCTTGTGTGAGGTTTAAGTTGTCTTTGAAAGGTTTGTGTTTGATTGAGTTAATGGCACTGACCGGGATAGTGGCTGATGCACACTCGATTGTGATAATTTCGCAGATCTTAGAGATGAATGGTCTGGGAGATGAAATGATGGAATTGAAATGTCATATTGATGGAGTTTCGGCTTCTTATGTTCGGCATTATCGTCTGTTCTATGATAGTTTGTTGAGTTTGCACTTCAAATTTAATGATATAGATGCTGCAGTTAAGCTTGTTTTGGATATGAATAGCTCACACAATCGTCACAATAATAAAGAATATAAGAATCACTTACAATTACAAAAGCCTTGCTTTATTGCTATTGGATCGTCTAACCTTAAGGATGCTTTAAAGATACATATAGAACCTGAGTTACTGCAGAAGGACTCTGTGCTTAAAGTGGAAGGTAGAGAAGTTCTTGTTTTTTATAGGGGTGGGAAACTTGTTCTTAGTAACAGAGCTCTGGCTAAGTTTATCATTGGTTACAAGAAAGACAGTAGAATTAGTGAACTTTCGAAACTTTTACTTAGCATTCAAGGGGAACAATATTCAGTGGCAGGATCCAGTTTATGTTCTGATGTGATCAGTGCTTGCATTCAGATGGGATGGCTTGAGTCTGCTCATGACATTTTGGACGATGTAGCGGCTGCTGGGTCTCCAATGGGCTGCGATACATATACGTTACTCTTGTCGGCATATCAGAAGGGGGGAATGCAAAGAGAATCTAAGGCACTGCTAAAACAAATGAAAAAGATTAATTTGCACAAAGATTTGTGTAATGATGCTTTTGACAAAAACACCCTTTGTGAAGAAACATCAAATTCAGTTGGTAAATCAGATTTGGCTGTCGCCTTGGCTCAAATTTCGAAAGATGAAAATCAAACAGTTATTCCTTTGGTGTATAACTTCAACTCTTCTATATTCTTTTTCTGCAAGGCAAGGATGATAGAGGATGCACTGAGGGCATATAGAAGAATGTGCGAAATGAAAATCCAACCGACAAGTCAAACTTTTGCTCATCTTGTGCGTGGATATTCTTCTCTTGGTATGTATCGTGAAATTACATTCTTGTGGGGAGACATCAAGAGATTGATGAAGAACAACAATTTTGTTGTAAATAGAGATCTAGGTGAGTTAGTGCTGCTAAACTTCATTCGAGGTGGTTACTTTGAGAGAGTGATGGAGGTAATTGGGCATATGAGAGACCGTAACATGTACACTGATAAGTCGATGTACAAAAGCGAGTTCCTTAGGCTTCATAAGAATCTTTATAGGAGTTTAAAAGCATCAGATACAAGAACTGAAGCACAGAGCAAAAGGCTTGAGCATGTAAAAGAATTTTTGAAATGGGCTGGTATAGATGAAATGTCTCGTAAATAATCGTGTGCTGACGATCCTCCATATGCTTTTTGAAATGGGCTGGCTTGAGCATGTATGTTTTTTGTATCTTATATTATTTTTGGTTTGTTGCGTTTTTTTTATTGGATCCATGGAATTTTGTGAATTTGACTGTTTTAAGTTTAAAAGGTTATTTCATCTTCATAATGGGTTGGAAAAATTATATGAATTCAATTTTAGAGTCAATTTTTATTTGTTAATTATAGTATTTTCTTTATATGTTTATTATATATCACGTTTCCCCTTTCATACGCCAAATTCTTTATTTCTAACAAACAGTTTTCTTCAATAATTGTGACCATGAGCTCACAACCATATTGTCATATTTTTCTTCATTAATTGATGTTTTCTATTAATTTTTTTTTATACATTTCAGTCATGTCTAGTTCATATAAAATTCCATTTGGTCGGCTTGATTTGTTTATTTGTTATGTTATATGTTATGGTGTTTCAATTTGGGTTTGGATTTTAACTAAGGATAAGATCATTATAATGATATATTTATTTCAGGGAAACCCTAGCACCGGTCCTATACCGTGCTGGCTTGCCAACCGACATAAATGGGTTGTTTCAACTCTAAGCCAACAAGACAGTTTCCTGGGAAGGAGGATCCAGTGATTCTTGCATCACAGACGGCATGTAGGTGGATATTGTTTTTCAGTAAAATTATGTTATGTTTCAAATTTTAGTAGTTATAAGATTGTGGGTTGTTCTGATTGGATCTGTTCACCAAATTTGGAGTGTACATGTTTATGAGGAGCTGCTTATCCTGAATTTACTTGAGGTCTTGCACTCTTTCTAAATGGATCTTAAAAGTATAATAATAATGACAAAAAAGAATAAAAAAATAAAAAGTATAATAATAATAGTGACAATTGCACAAAGAGGGAAAGTGTCAGACAAAACCTAGCAGCAGCTTGCAGTTGTACCCACCATGAAACAGAGAAGTGCCACCTTCTATATCAATAGTATATCAAATGACGATAAGGAAGGTACTTCCAATGTTGCCAACCCTTGTGAGTTGGGGCTGATGCACCATGGGGCCATGGGTGTCTAGAAAAGAGAGCACACTAGTTACTATTCATATACAGTGAATGATGAATGGAGAGACTGTCCAACCAAGGGGGAGAAGCATTACGAGATGATAAATAAAAGGAATGCTGATGCCCAGGGATATCTCAATTGCTAAGGGGGAAAAAAATTGATAGGACATAACAAGTTATTTATTTAGTTGCCATTGGATTTAAAATTAGTTGAGTTGTTGTAGTTAGAAGAAAAGTGGGGTTTGATTAAATAGTAGAACTAGAAGGTATAGAAGGGAGGGAGATTCAGATTTAGTTTGGGAAACTAAGATAACCATTGGAAGGAGAATACTCTCTTTTTTCTATGTTTTTGTCTTATTCAAATCTGTTAAATATTCTCAACTGCAAATGACCATTTAGAGTATACTTCATGAACTTTTTTTGTACATTTGATATCATCTACTTAGTTGTGTATTGTAATCTTTTATCATACATGGAGCAACCAATGACATGGTAAAGTGTAAAATCTTATTTTGTAGTAATCAAAAGTTTGAGGGTTACTTCAACTATGTTGTTTTTGAACCCAATGTTCCTTATCTTTTAGGCTTTGAGGAATTGGAGGATAATGGTAGTCACATGTTTTGTGGACTGATCATATCTTTATTTCCTTCTGTTTTTTGTTTCTTGCTACCTTGCCTCAGCCTGATGCAACTGATATTGCTGCACCTGATCTAGCCAGAGTGTGGCAGGGTCCGACGTTATCTTTCAGAAGAGCTGGAGGACCGGATGAATCAATTCACTTACATTATTCAGCAGAAGTTTCTGTTAGGAGAAGATCTCAAACATGTAGATTACTCAAAAATAGATAACGATGAGACCCTTGACGGTCATTGGCAGAAGAGAGATGTTTTGCTGATGATTAAACTGTATCAGCTTGGTAGTGTAGAACCAGATGTGTAGATATTGGATAACCTTTGTTTCCTTTGTTTGGCCATCTTCAAAGATGTACTGTACTTAAATTAACATTTGGTGTTTATAATATAAGTTACTTGGTGTTTGTAGCTGTTTATTTCCCTAATTAACTCTAGGTGTCATATTGCTGGCACAAAATATCCCACTATATTGATTCCGTACTGTATATTCTAATATAAAAAAGGTTTAGAAAAGGTGATCTAGAGGAGAATTTAGGGTCTGGATAATGATTCTCACTCTTATGTGAGAGTATATTGCTAGTGATATAATATTAGCTTATGATTTATGGTTAGCGTGACAGTTAATTATGGATTTGGCCATTAAGAGGCTGCAAAAGAGTTAATCATATACTAGAGAGTATATTGCATTCTTTTTCAACAATTTAATCAAAAAGGAAGTTTCTCTTGTGTATGGTAAAAATGTAGAGGATGTTTGAGATACAGTAATAATAATTATATTCGGTTTCAAGGAAACTTGGAGCATGCTCTCTTCAAAATTAATCACAAACTCTTATTTTTTTAATCTCTCCTCTAGTATCATTTCCTTACATATTTTCTCCACATATGATGGAAATTCATGCAATATACCAATTTAAAAACTTAAGTTACTTCTTCCGTTATATAATGAATGAATTATATGATCATTTTAGGCATATTAAAAAATTATATAAATGAAAGAAAAATAATATTATTTTTAGCCAATTATTTTTTGTTAAGTATGATTAATTATCAGAAATATAAAATATAAATTATTATTAAAAATTATGCAAGTAATAATTAAATAGTATAATTACAAAAATATATTAAAAATTAAATTGATTATTTATTTAGAGTATTTTTTCATTCGATGCTTGTGACCTATTATTGAAAAGGTCTAGCTAAAGATTGCATCCTACTTTAAATTTGGATCAAGTACAAAATTTAACACAAAAGCAATTACCATAATAAGAGATGTATGGTAAAAATTATCAAAATTTAGTACGAAAAGTGAAAGCTGTCGTAGCCTCTTCTTTTTACCAAAAATAAATAAGTTAAACTTGTCAACTTTAAATGAAATTATTAAAAACAAATAAAAATAAAATATTTCGAAGAGATAATAATGAAAAAGAAACAAATAAAATGAAAGACGGTTTTTTTTTCTTTCTGCAATATAAACAATAAAACTACCAAGATCCTAGTATTTTTGTATATTTTGTTGTTCCTTCATAGATTGGGCTCTTTCTTCAACATCTTGATTGCAGAAAAAGTTAGTAAGGACATGGACGTTGACATATGGAGGCTCCATGCTCTATCTCGATATATAAGGAGACATAATATATACATAATAAATAAAACGGATAAGGACAACATGTTTTCGGTTTTGTAATGTAAGGCCATTATAAAGTATGGATAAGAACAAAATAAGCCACTCAAACTATAGTCATGTACACATGGAGGCTTCACCTCTTTTTTTTATTCTTATCACCTCTAATAATATATGTTTAATCATACATTGAATCTCCTTTAACTATCACTATGTCATAGTTGTTATTAAGTTGTGTAGTCAAATATCTCTGATTATGATGTGGCAATATCTTGTTCATAATATTTACCTTACCATACTTAATTAATGTGCAATAACATGACATTCTTGTATATCAATATAAATGGTGTCATGTCATCATCAAATCATTTGATTATATCAAATTTAATTACGTAACAAGTATTGTAATCGCAACTTGGACACTAAAGTCAACTTAAATAAGATTTTTAATTAGTATAAGGATAATTAATAAATTTAAATGAATAGTCCGAGTAAACATTTCAATCCACACATAATACATGATGAAATTGAAACTTCAGAATTCTACATACTAATTTTGTATAATTTCAAAAATGAGATATATTATAAAATTGGCATTAACTAAAAAAAAATAGTATCTTCATAAATTTTATGGTAGAATTTTTATTTTTGAAGTTTTTTTTAAAGCATCTCCAACAGTAGTTATGAGTTCGTCCGCGTTACGTAAAATTCAGTTTTTAACGAATTTATTGTAGTAGTTATGTTCATATGTTTAAGTCTGTGTTCTCAAAAAGAAACGAAACTTTGATATTTTAATAATAATAAAATTATAATCGTTAATTTTTTTATTAATTTATTAATAATAATAAATTTATGACGGTTAATAAATCTTATTTAATAAAATCATGTTCACTTCACATTTAAAGTAAAAGATAAATAATCAAAATGATGTGACACATTGAATCTTACTTAATGAATCACACAGTTGATTTTATTTAATGAACACATGTTGAGTTCACCTATGCTCACAGTGAAAAGAAGGAAAGAGCATAAGGACGTTTCTGTAAATGTAGCATAACCATGTGATGTTGCCACGTGCACGTGAGCTAGTATGCCACGTTGGCATTATTTCGCGGAACAGTTACCGTTAATCTAATCCGCGGATGCGTGCATAAGAGGCGACACGACTTCGGTGCATCACGCTCTTACATATATACCCCTGGACATACTTTGATTTTACGAACCAGCCATCCTCGTACTCTTTCTTCTCTGCAAGCCACTACTACTATATCATTCTAATCTTTTGTAACCGCTAAAATAACAAATTCATATTCAAACAAGAAAAAAGGATTGCGTGTAAATCAATTTTATAATGTTAACTTAACATGAATTGTTGATTCTATAGTTATGCAAAATAATTGTAATTTTTATCATGATTTATTTAACTGTCACTATAAAATTGATTACATATAATAATTGAATTTTATAATAAAAGGTGTATTAAGAATTAGAAATCAAAAGTTAAATGCAAACAAAATTATAGAATTACCACAAAACATACTCAAACCAAATAATATGAACAAGATTAGAAATCAAAAACACTCTTGCACTCAGAGTTTCATCACCAATAATTGAAATTATAAGGAGTAATATAGATTAGCATCGTAGATCATTGTCAAATATTTAATCGATTTTAATAATTGTTTTACATACATCATTTTTACTTAAATTGTTCAAATAGTATAATCTAAAATTTTCTTATAAGAAAAAAATAAATATACTAGTTATTTTTAAAAATTAAGAATATAATAGTTATTTTTAAAAATTAATTATAAAATATGATTATGGTAATGTGATGAGTTATGATTGGGGTGGTGGTGTAAAATGTATAACCATTAAAATTGTTTGAGTATGGAATATTTAATGAAATAAAAAATTACAAAAAATTTGATCAATAAGAATTGAATTGAAAACGAATTTACTCATTTCTGATAAATCGCAACTTCAACTCTTTTATTCTTAATATGAGAATTTTTTAATGATAGATAATCAATAGTTATATTATTAATATGCTTTTTTATTTGATATGCTCTAATTTTAGAGAATCTTAAAGACTCAGCTTATATTATTTTTTATATAAAAAATAGTTAAATTATAAGGATGAAACTATTAAAATTGGGATAAGAATGAAATTTATGAGGATGAAACTATTAATTACCAATAACTGATTTAGTTAAAATGGAATGGAATTGAATTTTGTAAAAAAAAAAAAAGGAAATTATTTTATTATACCCCTGAAGATTGTTTCGTTAGATATGAGTTGTTGACACTAAAGATTTGGGTAGTGGTGTAGTTGCAAGCTATATTAACCGATGTTTTGAGAAAATCGAAAGAGAACACTTAAGTTGGTTTGTTTTAATTTTTGATATAACAAAACAGAATCCTCAAAAATCAGTTTCATTTTCTTAATGCATCATCACATTCAAATCGAAAAACAAAACTTCAACACTTCATATCCACAAACACAAACACAAACACTCTTTTTACTTCTTCATCACCAAACAAACACCCTCACAACTCAAGTCCATGACTGTACAACCATGCAAATCCCATTTTATAAACCTTCTCAATTATCATCACTCATATTATTCATCCTCTTCTTTTTCTCTCATCGTGCTAATGCTTTATTTTCACCATGAACAACAACGCTTCTCCAAAACCAACCCATCATCTCAAACACCTTCAAACTCTTCACCACACAAAACCTTTTTCCACAAACCTTCATTGACACAACCCTTTATCTCAAAGTTTCAAACTTTTAACCTTCTCACTCGTTTCCATTTCATTCTCTTCATTTCACTTCTCTTTCTTTACTTTCTCATTTCGAACCCAACTCTTCTTGATTTCATTTTTGTTGTCACTTTCTCATCAGCACTTTTCGTTTCTATCAACCTAGCACTCCCTCGTTTACCCTCTATTTGTATATTCTTCTCGAGATCGTTTCACACAAAGCTTTCTTCACATAACTCTCATCAACCTGTTCTATGGTCTATTGGGTCCAAGCATGAGGAATTTAAAAGCTTAAATTCTGGATCTTGGGTTCAAGTTTATAGCAATGGTGATGTTTATGAAGGTGAGTTTCATAAGGGAAAGTGTTCAGGGAGTGGTGTTTATCATTTTCATATGAGTGGAAGATTTGAAGGTGATTGGATTGATGGAAAGTATGATGGTTATGGTGTTGAAACATGGGCTAGAGGAAGTAGGTATCGTGGACAATATAGACATGGTTTGAGGCATGGAATTGGAATTTATAGGTTTTTTGGTGGTGATGTTTATGCTGGTGAATGGTATAATGGTCAATGTCATGGGTTTGGAGTTCATACTTGTAATGATGGAAGTCGTTATGTTGGAGAATTTAAATGGGGTGTCAAACATGGATTAGGCCAGTACCATTTCAGGTCAGTTTTTATTTTTTATTTTTTGTGTTTTGTTTCATTTTTTTAGTTTATAATTGTTTGTTATTTATCAGAATAGTTGTTGTTTGATTCTTTGATAAGTGTGGTTGGATTGTAGAGTTGGATTAGTTGCTTTCATTTGGTCATGAATTTGTCACTTAGATACAACTTTGTAGATTTCACATTACCATTTTGGTTAAGTGTACTTTTTTTCCAAAGAGACTAGTAGCGAAGAGATGTAATGTGTGTTCACACAGTCTGTCACCATCTGAGTTGTATGCAATGGAACTTTGATTTTATGGATGAAAGATGTTGAGCATTTTTTAAACTATGGTTTTATATATGTATCTGATTCAAGCTAATTTTGTGTTCTTTTTAAGTGAATTCAGTTTCTTTTGAAAATTTGTTTGAAATTTTGTTGGTAATATGTATATCCAATATACCAATGCTTCACATATACTGGTCATTGTGATACTAGGACCCTTTTTTTGTATGATGTTTTGGTTGTAAAATAAGACTACTCAAATTGTCAACAATCAATTGAAGTTTCTATAGTAGGTCTCAACCAATTTTACTTGTATTATATGTATCCAGCTAAAATACTTGGAAATTGATTGATATATCTGCTATCAGTACAAGAATTTAACTTCCGGATTCGGTACAACTGTGTTCTTCTATCTTGCATAATTAATAGCTGGAAATCATTGTTCAATTTGATTGATATTTCCAGCAATGTATAATTACCATTTCTTAATGTGTGTTATTTCTGCAGAAATGGGGACATATATGCTGGCGAATATTTTGCTGACAAGATGCACGGCTTTGGAGTTTATCGATTTCAGAATGGTCACCGATATGAAGGTGCATGGCATGAAGGAAGAAGACAAGGTCTTGGAATGTACACTTTCAGAAATGGAGAAACGCAATATGGTCATTGGCAGAATGGGTTTCTTGATAATCCTAAGAAGCAAGACAGTCTTGTTGGGTCTCCATGTGATGTGGACCATGCCAAAGTTCTTAAAGCTGTCCAGGTAATACTCCTTTTTGCACATATATGGTTGAATCAATATATGTAAATAGCAGAATTTGAACAAATTGTTTATTTTATTAACAACACGACCGGTAACTTGTACCAAAATCTATTGTATGGTATTGGAAAAGAAAGGGATTAAGCTAGAAGTTATTACTTTTTAGTTTTTAGAAATAAGAAGGGAATTTAAAACAGTAACATGAATAAATATTGTTTGTTGTTTGTTTATTGATCTCCTTGTTTCATCGGTGTTGTTATCATGATTCGTGATCGATATTCAAATAACAAAATCAGAAGAACTTTGGAGAATCTTCCTTGATTTCATCAGATTTGACTTACTGGTGGACCTTAAACCACCTAATTCCATAATATATAATATAATTATGAGAAATGTTACATTTAGGGTTTGTTTGAATTGTCTTATTTGAATTTATCTATTGACATAAGCACTTCTGAGACCATCTCAGAGAACTTATTAGAAACATGTCCATAAACTGTTTTTGGTGTATTTCCATAAACTCTTGAGGATAACTTATAAAAATATCTTATAACTTATATGTAAATATTTTGACTTTATTTTATCTTTTGATATAAAAATAGTTTATACATAACCAGTTATACGATAAGAGCTTAATTAAGTTGTTTATTCAAACAGGATCATAGTGCTTACTTTTTTCATATTGAACAGGATGCTCATTGTGCAGCGGAGAAAGCTTACAGTATGTCAAAGATGGAAGAAATGGTGAATAAAGTAGTGACTGCATCTAATAAAGCAGCAAATGCAGCTAGAGTTGCAGCTGTAAAAGCTGTGCAAAATACGATGCACCATAATAACAACAATGATAAACGATAATGCTCACTCATTTCCTCAGTCTTGTGATGATTGAAGAGCATTTCATCTGTCATTCTCCATTACCATAGGTTATTACATATAGAACACTACTATTAGATATGAGAAAGCAAAGGAAGAGGAATATAATGTGGTGTTTCCATTTCTTTGTCTTGGTATAGCTGTGAGGTTCTTGTTTGGAACCACTTTTTGTCATTGAACTCTATGGCAGATTGTGGAGCAAATAGGTTCCTCACTCTCTTAGTGGCTTCTTTTATGAAGAGTATAGGAAAAGTATTACCAATATACTATAGAGTTGTAATGTCACCAATGTGTATGGCTTAAATGCCAAAAAAATTACCATAGTTTAGTAAAATGGTTTACATGTTGGCTTCATGTTATGAACATAAATTAGTGTATATTTGGTTTCACTGCTGAGAGTTTCATAACAGAATTGATTATGCCTCTTGGTGTAAATACCAAATACTAGTGTTTGGTTATTGTTAAATTCAAATTTCAGTTTGACTAAAAATGATAAAAAAGTAGTTTTTGATTTGGTTAAATCACTTAATTTTTTATTCTCTATAGATGAAATGGTAAAAAAAATTACTACGAGTTCGAGTTTGAATCCAAAACATAGTATTTTGTTTAATAATTTCTATATTTTTCAGTTAAGTAATATATTTTATTCAAATTTATTTTTGGATTTACCCAAATATACCCTTGGTGTATCTACTATTCACATGGGGTGCATATCTTACATTGCCCACCTATTAATGATGTATGTGTTTGGTCATAGATTTCGAAATGTACAAACCTTAATGTCATTTTATTTATTTATATGTTGATCAGACAATGATGTATGATTTATCATCTAAAAATGATAAAATTATAATTTAGCATCCATTAAGTGAAAGAATTTTACCTTTTGGAATAAAGGCAATTATTGCAGTTTATTAGAGTGATTTATACTAATTAAAATTAATTTAAGGGCCAAAACAAAATCTAAAATAAATTAAGAAATCAAAAGAATAATTTATATTTATTTATTTTGTGAACATTTAATGCGTAATTTATTTCTCACAAAAATGAAACGGGAATGTTTTTTTAATAAAATCAAATCGGCACAACTATTTTGAGTAGGAGACCTACTTTAAAACTCCATATTTCTAAATAACCACATCTTTGTCCCATAGTACACATTTGGAGGGTGAAAAAAATACATGTTTTTATTTGGAAGTATAATATGGAGGACATGAAAACTATTTTTTGGTATATGTAATTTCAAAGGTATGTGGGAGCTGAAAAAGTAAGCTATTTTTGAGTAGTTTTATTTTAACTTAAATTACACAATTTGTCTCAATTTATTTTGTAGTTTTATTTTACTCTCTTTGCTATTTTTTGTTTGCTTATAGTCAAATTAGTCTCTTACATCAATTTTCTATTAAATTTGTCTATATAACATTAGGTGTGGGTGATTGGGACTATGCAAATTTAATATGATAATATTTTGCGTGTGTGTGGGAGAGGGACATATAAAAATAACAACAAAACTTTTAGTTTGAGGGGAAAAGAAAAAAAGAAAACAATAATATATGTGTTTAGTTTCATTTTTCTGCATCTTTACTTCTATGTAGAATGTTAATTTATTAGTGGGTATCTTCCTTTTTATGTTCAAGGTTTGAAAAAAAAAATTGAGGGTTTTGATTTTAGGATTTATTAAGATTTATTGAATTACTGGAATTTGTTGTTTATATCTATAAGATTATTCTATGAATGGGTATCTTCCTTTTCATGCTCAATGTTTGAAAAAAAATTTGGATTTTTATTTTCGGGTTTATTAATATTTGTAGAATTTCTTGAATTTGAGATTTATATCTAGAAGATTATTCCATTAGGGGTATCTTTATTTTCATGTTCAAGAATTGAAAATTTTGAGGGTTTTGAATTTGGGGTTTCTTAAGATTTGTTGAAATTGGTTTGAATGGTTTCTATTACTTATTTTCTAGTTTAGTTGGGAATATGTTTATTTTTTGTTCTTGGATCAATGTTTTTGTTTTGTTTTTCCATTATATTTTCATTATCATTCTTTTATTTTTGGGTTTAGAGAAGAAATAGGAAGATTAATATTGAAGAGGAAGAAGAAAGATCAATAGAATTCTAATTTATAGAAGAAGGGGAAAACACTAATGTTATGTAGACAAATTTAATAGAATTTTGACGAAAATGACCGATTGAACTAAGTTAAACTATGGAATTAAAATAGAACAAAAAATAATTATAAAATTATAATAAAACCATAAAATAAATTAAAAAGATTAAATGTATAATTTAACTTTTATTTTAAACTTTAAATCCATTTTTACATATGAGTCCACTCTAATATCTATTTAATGTGGTACTCACCACATATCAAGCCAACTTACACTGGCCTTTGAGGGTAGCAAGAAGAAAATTTTACCCTTTTATCTTTTACGTTTTATTTTTACTCCCAGAAATATAAGAAAATAATATTTTTGTCCTCGTATAAATTTTAAAATTTAAAAAAAAAATTCAATTTTATCGAAAAACTTTTTTTAAGTTTTTCGGTACACATCATATATTTCAGAAAACTATTTCCATGTTTTTCAGTAAAGAAGTTACATCCGGAAACCTTATTAACAAGTTTTTCGGTACATAAAGGGTTTATCGAAAAACTTGCGAAGAAGTTTTCCAGTACACACCAAATTTTTTTAAAATAAAGTTTTCCGGTAAATCTTAATTTGAGTTGATAAAATACTAAACAAAATCAAGGATATATTTAGTATTTTTAAAAATTTATGGGGGTATAGGCACATATATAGGGTACAGGGTAAATTTTTCTAGCAAGAAAGTTAATAAGGGTTTTATTTTTCTAGGCCCAAAGCACGAGCTTCACTTGCTTAAGGTTTGGGGCGGCCCAAAAGCAACTTTCTAGCCAGACCGATCAATGTAACAAACACATTAATACATAGAAGGACAAATGATTGAAATCTTACACATTCAATGATTTATTTGTAAATTTCATATTTTAAAGTGGTTGATTTTTACAATATCAACAACTAACTTTGTGATATACTCTCAATGAAATATAGAAATGCATAACAATATTTTTAATATTGTTAAATAAATTTTTATCCCCTATAAATATATTATTTTTTATTTTTAGTTCTTTTAAAAAATTTCATCACACAATGGTATCTCAAGTGTGTTATATTTATAATTTTGGTATCTGCTTTTAAATTAACTTATGGGTTTCATTCAACTTTTAAAATTATTTTTTTGCAAATATTTTTAAAACATTATTAGAATTTCGCTCATAAAAATTTAATTTTTTTTTACAAAAGATAAATTAAATATAAACTTTTAAGCGCTAAAATTTTAAAAATTCATATTTAATTAATTCTATGTTAAAAAATTCCAAAATTTTGTGGGTAAGATCTTATAATGTCATACATATGAGTTGACTTCAAATTAGATATCAAAATTGTAAATACAAAATATTTGAGGGACTATTATTTGATGAAAAACTTTAAAGGAATTAAAAATAAAAAATAATATATTTATAGAAAATATAAATTTATTTAACCGCTTTTAAATAATACTTCAACAAATGTGTTTAAAATCATTTTATTTTCAAATTTATTTATTTTTAGTTATTTTGAATGAAAATAAGATCTTCATAGAATAATAAAACACGTAGAGACAAGTTTATCGGAGGATGGAGAAATAAAATATAAAAATTTCAATTTAACTTATAATCAATGGCTTTAGAGTAGTCACACTTTCTATAATATTGTAGATGATTCAACATATCTATTGGATGCTATAATACATGTATGTATGTATAATAGTGAAATTTACAATTTCTATCAAAGTCGAATTTTGTTGTCACTAGTATGAGTGAGACCATGTGAACTTACTTAAGCAAACAAAACTTTTCATTTTATACATGATAATTTATGATTCTAGTGTTTGAATAGTTGGTAACATGTCTCTCATTAAAAATAAAAAGAATTTGAGTTATATCTTTGAAATCGTTTAGTTGAGAAGTAGTCCAACTTTATGAAAAATTAAAGTAGTCAAATTCCATGAAAAATTGACGTCGGACTCAAAATTTTACAACTTTTGCAATGGGCATTAGTTGTGGGAATGCCCTAACAATGTATTAGGGTTAAATATCCCTAGATCATCATAAAAAAAAAAAATTATATTTTATACAATTAAATACTCTTTAAGTGATATGCTTATCTCTAATATGAATAATGATTGCAACTATTTTACTCATTAAAGACACATTTTGTATTTAGTACAATTAAATACTTTTTAAGTGAAATGCTTCTCTCTAATACAAATAATTATTGTAACTATTTTGTTCATTAAAGATATATTCTTGGTAACATGTTAAAGATGTTATTAATTAACAACGAGATCATCAAAAGATAAAATCTTACTAACTTTTACTTAAAAATTATCTCATCCGATACTATTCAAATTAAGAAAAGTTTAAATTAAAATTAAAATTAATTTAATTTAATTTAATTTAGTTTGAACGATTAAAAAATAACGGTTAACTCAAACTAATTTGATCATTCGATTGATTCGATTTGGATGGTCAGATTTAATATCAAAATAATAAATTTTAAAAAAAAATGTGGAAATATAAAAACAAAGATCGAAATTGGATGACTGAAGTTTTTTCCAACATGTGACAACCCTACCTTAGCTTAGCAAATTATTATGAAATAGAGTGTCTTTGTTTGTGTAAATTGCAATTGTAATAGTATTGTAGGTAGATTGGGGTCCCTACGTGAAACAAAAAACCCTAGAACTTTCTGTCTCAAATCTGCAACCCAAATCAAAATAATAGCCGAAAGCCATTTTTCCCATCTAGGGAGAGGGTGATACTATATCATATATGATTGGGATTATTATCAAAATTAGGGTTTGAAATTTGGAACCATGTACAAAGAACGAGGTGTTTCTGCCTCCAAATCGGAGGATCGGAAGCGAATCAACGACGTTCTCGACAAACAGCTCGAACGATCCTCTCCTTCAACTTCTCGTCCAATCAATGGAAAACACAACAAAGACAGAGAAAACAGCAACATCATCAAGGACCCTCGTTCCGCTTCCGTTTCAAAAACTTCCAACATCTCTGGTAACCCATTTATTACTCAATACTCTTTTTTTTCATTCATAATTTCAAAATCTTAACTTTTGTCTAATATCATTTCATTTTCCCCTCTTTTTGGATGACCTAATTGTGTTTTTTTTGTTTGTTTGTGGTTTCATCTTGTTTTTTTTTCCCCTAATACAATTGGATTGGGATCCAGATACTTGTTTAATTCAGTTAATTAATTGATTTTGGTTATTAATTCATGCTATAGACTAGTAGAATATTTGTGTTGCTATAATGTACTTTGAAGTATGGAACTATAAAATAGTTTTAGAACTCAATTGTGCAAATGGAAGGTTGGCATGGCAAACTTAGACGGAAATCATTTGATATGATACTCTTTTTCACAATTGTCACCTTGTATGCTCCTGGAAATATTTTTCTCTAAATTTTGTATTTTGTCTTTTATATCTTTCAGTTTTTCTTACGGGGCTGTTTCTGTTTGTCGGGTATTTCCTTTTCAAAATTCAAACAAAGGATATTTCAAGAAAATGGTGGCTAGTGAGCATATTACTTTGGGTGACTAGTTGCACAAGATGATATTCTTTGTTTGAAAGGTTTCTAGAGCTGACAATATGAGAGAGGGGGCACTTAATAATATATGAATTTATGAGATTGGCATTAACGAGCTAACTCAGTTTTACATTTTTATGCATTGGCTGCAGAGGAATCTGAAACTGACAGTGAAGAGTCTGATGTTAGTGGTTCTGATGGAGATGACACATCTTGGATCTCATGGTTCTGCAATCTCAGAGGAAATGAGTTCTTTTGCGAGGTTGATGATGATTACATCCAAGATGACTTCAACCTCTGTGGATTAAGCAGTCAAGTGCCGTACTATGATTATGCTCTTGATTTGATTTTGGATGTTGAGTCATCCCATGGTAAGTAAGCTTACATATATATTTTATTAGATTTCTTGTACAAGCATGGAATACTAGTGTTTGGATTGCTCGGTCCTCTTTTGTGATACTTCACCTTGTTTATAATTTCCTGTGAAAAGTTTTATTCTTGAAGCAGAATTCATATTGTGTATGTCTGTGACTCTGTTTTCCTTTTCAGTCATTTTTTATTTTTATTTATTGTATGCCGGCTTCTCTGGTTTGGTTGAAAATTCATAGGTGACATGTTCACAGAGGAACAAAACGAGTTAATCGAATCGGCAGCAGAGATGCTTTATGGTATGATTCATGCCCGATACATTCTGACAACCAAAGGAATGGCTGCCATGGTAAGATTTCACCACCACTTATCACTGTTTTCATGCTTTACCATCTAGGAGATAGACAATGTTAACGACATTGAAACTTTTTGCAGCTCGACAAGTACAAGAACTATGATTTTGGTAGATGCCCAAGAGTTTACTGCTCTGGACAACCCTGCCTTCCAGTTGGCCAGTCGGACATTCCTAGGTCAAGTACTGTGAAAATATATTGTCCTAGGTGTGAAGATCTCTATTATCCTCGGTCCAAGTATCAAGGCAGTATCCTTATGACCTTGTGTCTATTATGAAATTTTTTTGTCAGGGATTTAATCTGATGCAGATATGTGTCACTATCTTGCTCGAACTAATTTTATTCTCTTGTGCCTCTCATTTTTTCCTTGCTTTTGAGTTCCATCTGATAGTCTGTTACATATGTAGTGGACATGCCAGAATAGGTCTGTTACATATGCTTAAGATTTAGGTTTTTTTGGCATACCACTTACACATGCCAGAATAATGGACATTTGATGCCTCTGAAAAGTGTTTGCTGATTTTATAAAAGCAATGCCATTTTTCCTTTTCTAAGAAAATTATATCTGCTATTTTGTTCCCAGTTGTTGTAGCCTCGAGTTGAAGGACTGTTTCTGAAAACTTTGGTATGCATGTGTGTTTATAAAAAGGTAGCTGAAAAGTGACCAACTTTTTGCAATTGTTAAGTATAATTTTTGAAGACATATTTCTCTCTTTCATACTCTAATGTTAAGAAGGTTGGCCATTCTTGTTTTTTTGTTTTATTTCAGAAATTATTTTATTTTGTTTGTTTAGTGTCAATTCTATAAACTTTTTTTTAATCATAAGTATATCAACTTTGCGATGGTTGTATGTTATTCATGTTTTACCTATATAAATGTGGTTAAAGTTTTTGGTTGAACCCGTTATGCTATAGTTTCAAAATTTCCTTGATTCTATCTAGACATTGATGGAGCTTATTTTGGAACAACATTTCCCCATCTCTTCTTGATGACATATGGACAACTGAAGCCACAGAAACCATCTCAGGGCTACGTTCCAAGAGTTTTTGGGTTCAAAATTAACAAACCATGAAGCTGAAGTTTGAGCTTCCAAAATTCCCCCCTTGCAGCATTCAGCGGATCAAAAGCTTTTCAAACCAGTACAATCTAGACATCTCATCTCTTTTACTTGTTTTAGGAGCGTGTTGTAAAGAAATATATGCAGACATGTGAAGCAAGTGCCTAGTTTCACTTTCAGCTTCAAATTAAAAGAGCAAGTGCTTAGGTACTTGATGAAACTTTTTAATGGATTATTACAAATTGTATTTGGCAATTTCTTTAATGTTGTCTATGTCTTTGTTACATAGCTCCTGCCATTTTTTATATTGTTTTATTACATTGGCAGTTGAATTTATGGCTTTGATCTCAATGGATTCATACAGTTCACTGATTTATAGGTTCGCTTGCGTTGATGTTAAACCCATCTATCCAACGTAAATATTGTTTGGTTATATGTAACACGAACATACGTTTTCTGTGTATATTTGTTTCAATTTTGGATTAGGCAAAGTTGATTACAGGGAGTGTAGAATTGATTTTGGTGTGTTTAGATATATTTGAGTAGAATTGATTTTGCCTTCAAAAGTAATCAAACTTGAAGTTAGACTTTAGAATGGTTGCTTCTCCCATTGAATTTTACCCTCAAATTTATGGATATGTATCTAATTAACCAACCCTCTCTTCACAAATTTATGGATATGTATATTATTAACCAACCCTCTCTTCACAAATTTATGGTTATGTAACTTATTAACAAACCCTCTATTCACAAATTTATGGATATGTATCTTATTAACCAACCCTCTCTTCACATTTTCTCCATACTATTTCAGCAATTCTTCTTCTCTCTCATAATCTCTCATAATCTGGTGGGACTTTTGTGAATTTCAATCAATAGAAAAAGAAAATATATTAAAATGTGTGTTAGAAAGCTGACACTTTTCCTTTTAATATTTTTTTTTATCTATCTCTCTTTTCAGGTTGGTGGAGATGATCAACTTTACAAACTTCCTATTCATCTTAATGTTACATGATTATATTTTAACACCAATTATTCTGCATGAATACTTATTTTTAATACAAAATCAATTGGTCTCCATGTAACCATACACACTGGGTTAATAAATCAAACTAGTTTATCATATGGAACATATCGCAAAATTTTATGGCTGTCAATAATGAAATGTGAATTGTATTCAATTTAGTCAATTGAGATCAAACAATAAAAAATTCAAATGTCTATTCAATTTCTTGAGATCAAACCATAGGGATTGAAATTCAAATTCTTGTTGATATCGTTCAACATGTTCAATGTCTATTCAATTTTTGTAGATATGGTATGCTTATGAATAGAGTTTGAATAAAAATAAACAAAGATCCATCTCATTTTGATTATAGAATCTGATTATTTTTAAAAACAAAAACAAATAAAAAATTAAACTTAAATAGTGTTAAGAAATACATACTTGATTGCCAGAATCTAACCATTGTTCAAAATTGAAAGTGTATCTGATAATAATCGATGTCGACATCAATTAGCGATGTAAGCTTTATGTTTTCGTCACCCGATCAGCCAACAATAGTTCTTCATATTCAAGTTGTGCGTCGGGCGCCGCTGTTGTTTGTGGGTGATACCATCATTTTTTTAGTTTTAGTTTTTAGGGTTTTTAATTATGTCTTTTTTAAATTACTTTCCTTAATCTAAATATTTAGCTATGAAGAATAATATGCAATATTTTTCATTAAAAAAAGCTGTCCCCTTTTTATTTCTTATTATTGCTTTTATTGTCCGATTTAGTATCCAATATTATACTATATTTCGGTACTTTCACTCTACCTTTTTATTATAAGAATATTATATGTATTTAGGTTTATTATGTATATAAAACATTGAGTACCAAATTTGCATTTAAAATAATCTAACAATTAATCTTATTTTGGTTTATATATATATATATATATATATATATATATATATATTAGTTTTTCTTTTTAGTAAATTTATTTATCCTATATTTATAGATGATATTATTAAATTGATAGCATGGTTACAATATTTAAAAAATGAAATTAATATTGCTAACGAAATTTATTTATTTTTTGACTACTTGTTACTTCTTTTTTTTTTCAACTACATTTGTTGTTCAAACATGTGTTATTTTGCATCCCCTTTTGACAAAAAATAATATAAATAAATTAAATAAAAAGCAAAACTAATATATATATATATAAAATAAAATCTTATATAAAACTAATATTATCTAAATAAATTTTAAATCAATCAACTTGATTATCTTTAAAAAAAGGAATATTACATAAAATTGATTATATTAATTTAATAAATGATTCTGAAATTGCAAACTGTTTAAAAAATAATTTTACAAAAATGCTACTATTGATTTTAAAAAGTCTCATAAATTTATTGTATGTTTCCCTATATTTAAATATAAAAATTAGATATAGTTTCTGATTTAGAGTAGCATTAAAAAACAAATGGTGGAAAGCAACTCTTGTGGTCGTAGTATACTGTAGCACACGCGTATGGAGCTTATGCCCATTTCGTGCTCATGGTGTGGAACGGTCTCGTTCTAAGATTCCGCCATTGAAGGATTTTCAAAAGCTTCGAGAAGCTAGAAAATGAAGATTCGGTTCTGCAAGTACGAAAAACTGAAATGATGGTACCATAAGAAGATCTAGGAATTAAGCTGAAAGCATTTCAATGACTATGAGAGTGAAAATGAATCTCTTGATTATGACTCAGTTACACAAGTGATGATATATACATCTCAATGAGTTGTGCCACATCAGCACATTGTAACCGCTCTAGCTAACTGCAGTAACTGTTCTAATTACATATTCTCTGTTAGGATCACATAGCTCAGACCTTTGCACGAATTTGGAATAAGTGAGAAACTGACATGTTGGGAGTGGTTAAATTTTGATGCATAGTACTATTATGACATCTTTATTCGGCAAAAATGATAAAAACCTCATTTTATGTTGATTGCCTGGATTTTGCCATTATTTGTAATCAGTCTTTTTAGTAGTTTCGCCATTGATTGGAATAATAGTGACGTTTATGAATTAGAGTATAAAGGCACGGAATGTTAAACAAAACTTAGATGTATAAACTTGATCAAAAAGAAAAAAGTGGATTGGAGAGGCTAGTTGTTTGCATTTAATTACCATGAATGTATGTTAGCTTTATTCTTTTTTTCTAGAATAAATTCATACCCGAATTCACAAAGTTATGGGAATTTAACTCCTGCTAGGCCCAAACCACCGTATGTTCATTCTATTCTAATGTACTCTAGTTGACCTAATTGGTAATGCAAAGTTTTCCTCTACTACTTTATTTTACTGAAAACATGTACTAATAGTAGGCAGTAATAATATGTAATTGAGATATCATGCACTCACTTGAATCACGAACAGGCACATCACAACAAGAAAACAACCGAGCAAGCTAATCTTAAGATTGACACAAGCATCAATAGAAACCTCGAGCTTGTAATAAATAATGAACGGAAACAAGAAAAGTGTATTCGCTCTATAACAGAAAGCTTTGCAATAAAATAAAATTGATCTCAGGTAGACACTCAATAGAAGTTTTAATTTGAGTACAATCGACATAGTTCTCTGAAAATCAACTACACTTAATTAAAAGAGACTTGCATCCAGCAAAAAAGCTAACAGCTTAACTTTCAGTTTGTTCCCTCAACCTCCTGATGGTGCTCCGTACAGTCACGGCACTTGCGGTGCTGTTAACATAATGAGAACAAAGTCATGTAGCTGCATTTCAGATTTGAAAAATAAAACGTTGAAAGTAGGGAATAAAATAAATTACTTCAAAGTGTATGCTCCTCCTGCTTTCACTTTGCCACAATCCTTGCATCCCCATATTCCTACAGCTTTTCTCTTCACAGCATACTTTCCACAAAATTCACAGAAAAATTTGCTGTGCTGACTAACTTCCATCTTCTTAATCTGCTTTCGCAGACTGGCACCATAACGGGTACCTAATATGATAAAACAAAAATAATAGCTTGTCAGAAATTTACAAATATGTCCTTCTAAAAACATCTTGAGAGACTTGTATATAAATCCAAATATGTTATGTAAAAAATAATAATAATAATACTATCCAAATAATGTCATGAATTGGGTAAAACAGGTCAAGAACATTAATTCTACCACAAAATGTGAAACCACTTATAAATGAAGAACTCCATTATTTTATAGTGTTAGGTGTATAATTGCACACATTTGAAGAGCTTGTGACATAATTCGATAGAATTACATAAACACGATGCAGTAATTCTATAATAATTATACTTCATACACAAAAAACTATAGTAAATGAATCTTCTATTTCTTTTGAGAAATTTAAAGAATCTGTACTCCACATGAGGGCTATAATGAAAATTTATCCGAGTGTATTGATACATAACAAGCCTTGGACATAATTATCACAAACAGCAACTTCTCATACAATTAATAAGCAGCATCTTTAAAGCAATACATACATCACTAATCATTATTTCATAAACTTAAACACATATACATCAGTACCAAACCAAGGCAAAGCAAATACCAATAATAAAAAACAAAAGGCACTTAACAGATTTAACTAAAACTGAAGTTCGAAGACGTACCATATTTCCCAACAATGCCAGCCTTCTTTGTCCTCTTAGTCTGCAAAAACGGTACAGTTTAAACTTAAAACAACGATTCACGATAAAAAGAGAAGTAAAAACATACTTCACAATTGCAAATCTGAATGTAGAATGAGTTCAACCAAAATAAACGATAATATAGTCATTATTTTCCTCTATATATCTATAAATCTATGCATAGTGGAAAACGAAACATTAAAAAATGAGAATCGAAGGAGATGTATTGAATTGGATGATGGAAATGAGAGGTACCATATTTGCAGGTATCGAAGGCGCTGAAAGCCTAGCAAGAGGGAGTGGCAGCGATGGAATGGAAGCTAACAGGCAGAGAAACCCTAATTTTCTTCTTGGCCGTTTTTATAGATAACCTCTTTGGATTGGTGGGTCGGGTACATATCCGATTTTATTGCTTTGAGCGTTAATTTACGGGTTTTTCTTTCTTTCTTTTTCTTTTTTTTTTAATTAAATTGTTTGTTTTTTTTTCATTTTTGGTTTTTATAAAATATAAAATAAGGGGGTGTATTCAAATAAGATTTCAATACAAATAAATATATATATATATATATATATATATATATTAGTGTTTAATTAAGATTTTTATAAAATGTCTATTCTCATTTAAAAACGTATAGGTTTTAGATGATTGTTTTGTAGAGTGAATTTTGAGATACTTTTTAGATTTTAAAATGTAAAAAATTGAAACTTGGGAATCTTATAAAATCTCAAGTATTTTTGTGGCATTGTTGGATGAATATATTTTAAAATTTAAAAAGTATTTCAAAATTTACTTCCACCGCTTGTCATGCCATTTTTTTCACTTTTTATAAAGATATCATTTTTTAACTTCCCTTCTAAGTGTGTAATTAATTTTTAAGATATTACATAATACATATAATGACAATAACTATTAAAAAATGATTATTAATCTAGTTTGTACATCCCTAAAAAATATAATCCACACGACAACAACTAAAATATTGCTTATAAGGGGTAGCAATCATTAAAATGAAATAAATTGTTAGTTTTTCTTATACCTAATTGAGGATTATGTTGATAGAAGAATTATGGTTGCCATATTTTAGATATGAGACGTTGAATTTTATGGGAATAATTTGAATTTTAACAATTAAAATAGTGTGTATTGAGAATATTGTGTTAAAAAGTATGTTTTAATTATTTATCTCCAATGATAGGTTAAAATAATTCTTTAAAATTATGTTTTTAGTTTAACACTTCGTTTATTTGGAGAATGACGCTGTAATAATTAGAAGATAGGTCGGAAAGTAAGTAAAATTTGATAAAATATTGTTTCAATTATAATTCAAAATCGAATTCTCCTGAATACGTTATTTTTCACTGAAGTCCATTAACCACTTGTATCCAATTATTTGATTAATTGTTTGAAATCTTATAAATTCATAAAGTATTTTTAAATCCTATAAATTATTATCATAAAAATCCTTTAATATCGAAATTATAAAATCTTGATCGTGTTTTAAAATCTTAAAAGTCATTAAAATATTGTCTTTTAGAAAATACTCATTATTGTTTAATAGAGAACGTAACAAGTTTTATTCTAACATCCATAAGTGATTCATTATATTATCCTATAAAGTCGCTCGTAATTGTATTTTAAAAATAACTACAATCTATTACTCATTTCTTGTGAAAAGTTTGATGCTTAATTAATCAACTAAATTTATGCTCGGCTAATTAGTTATTTACTTGATTGATTTGTCGATTAGATGTTGTGTTAGCTAACTTGCACTTCTTACAAAGATTAATTTTTATCAAGTGATTATGTGAGAAATTGGATATGTTTCTTATATGCAGGTTTTTAGACCATTCCAAAGAACATCTAATATAGAATTGAATTACTATCTAGGTTTTATTACAATAAAGAGAAATGATAAAAATAAGTAAAACCTATTTGATTGATTGTGTGTTGAATATCATTAAAAAAAAATATGTATTTATAGATTTATAATAATTAAGAAATCTACACTTACGCATTTATTTCGTTCTTAACTAACTGGTTGAGGTATTAAATCACATAATATAATGACTAATAATACTAATATAAACAAGTATGGCCGACTTATGGTCCAAAACCACTTTGTAGACTAATTTTTTAACTTTCAAATTGGTCCACCACATCATTCATTGCCTTATTTTTTAGATTTATTGCAATTTTGGTTATCATATTTTCACCGATTTATGAAATTGATTCATTTATTTAAAATTCAACAATTAAGGTCTATCCCTCAATTTTTTTAATTAAAATATGCTAATTTGACATATTTTAAACAATATTACATATGATACGATAGTGTTGAAGGATTAATACCCATGAAATTGCGATAAAACTCTCTAAAAATTTTAATTTTAACTTATGAAATTATTTATTTTTGTAATTTAATTAATAATGTATAAATAATTAATGCATCTAGATAATTTTATATCATGAAATTGTATGTCGCACCATAATTTTTAAATTAAAACATTCAAAAGATCAAAACTGTTGGATTTTAAAATAGAGGAACCAATTTTACAAATTAATGAAAACAATAATACCAAAATTGCAATTAAACTTATTTTTAAATGAACAGAACTTCATGTGCGTTCTGAACTTACTATGATAATATTCTCTATTCAATTGAGATCAGGTAAAAAATTATCTTTTGCGATTAATTGTCCAATTACTCAGTGACTGTGTCAATTAACCATGTTTTCTACGGTCCAATTATCCACATTTTTTCCTCTCAAAATGATATGATATTAGTTTAAATCGTCCTTTCTCTAGATCTATAGTCAGTTAATCACCTCTCACTTCATCTCCATCATCTATGAAATTAGTTCTATAATATTTTGAATTGGTCAACCATTTGTTACATAGTCTCCTAGACTCATATTCAACATCATCTTGAATTAATCGAAACCCAAATTAGCCCCCAATATAATTGGAGGTGGTAGAATATTGTCTGAGATAGAGTAGTTCATAACTTGAAACCATGATAAAGATAACATACGTTGTTAGAGAAGGTGGAGTAGTCTCGCACATTACAAAATAACATAAATATGAAGAAGTAAACTAAACAAATAGAAATCAAATGAATGATGTCAATGTATTTTAAAAAGGGTCTCGTGATTCATTTTTTAAAAAGGGTCTTATAATTTGTTATATATTTTAAAAAAAGGGTCTTATTGATCTAAATTACCTTTTCAAGTTTTGGAGTAGTGCACCTTAAAAAAACAATACTGATGTAGTGGAGAGATGTGAGTGATTAATTTTATTTGAATTGAAGATGTTTTTTCAAAGATGTTCTTTTTCTTTTGTAGGCATTTCAATTAGGATCGTAAAGTGGTTGGTTGATTTTTTTTCTATAGTGGACTTAATTAGTTGTTACTAAGTACCACAAACTAATGAGAAATGCTTAAACTTTTCGATGATGTTTTTTATTGGCTACTAATTTTGTATAACTTTATTGAGAAGATTTGTACTGATGGCTTTGTGGCCATTAGTCACTCATCATTATTTGATTTTTTTTGGTAGAGACACTATTGATATGGGTCATTGAATTTATTTTTTATTTTATTGATATTCATCTATTTAAATTGATAAAATATATTCGATATTAAATATAAATTTAATGACACTAAAAACGAAAAAGATGAATCTGTAAATATATTAATAACATCCAAATTAATAGTATAAAACGACACATACAAACAACATAATAAAATCAAAGTGATTGAATTACTTATGCATCTAGACCCTAAACGATGACGAACTAGTTATATGTTAAATTAGTAATTGATTGAACTTAATATGTCAATATGAACTAGTCATATTTTACACCAAAACGAAAAATCAAACTAACGCCAATCTGAAACAATGGAATTAGTTATATGTTGAATTAGTAATTGATTGAATTTAATATGTCAATATGAACTAGTCATATTTTACACCAAAACGAAAAATCAAACTAACGCCAATCTGAAAAAATGGAATTAAGAAAGAAAAATATAATTTAGTAGTGCGAAAATTATTTATTTAAATTAAAAAAAAAAAGAAACACATATGGACGATTCTAAGTTAAAAATGATATGTGTTATTCATCTAGAAATCATAAAATATGGGCAAAATATATTTTATGGTTTGTTAAATTTCACCAAAGTCCATGTTTGATTTTTACCTACTAAAAAAAATTTGTTTGATTTTTAATTTTTTTTATGTAACACTTAGATTTATCTATATAATTAAATGTGTTCATTGTCGTTCTTTAAATTGCATTAAAATAATACGCATGTGACTGTTATAAATCTAATGAAATAAATTTAAATAGTTTTTTTAGAGAAAAATAATACTTTAAATTATTTTTTATCAAAATAAAAACAAAAATAAAAATCCTAAAATCTTTGTCTTCTTATCTCAATCATTTTCAAGGTCACTTTCCAATACTTCACCCCAAATCTATAAATTTTAGCAAAAGTTCAAAACAAATTAAAAAGAAAAATAGTTTAAACCCTACAAATTCATAAAATTCAAACCCTAACAATCATCACACACAAAACCAAAAAATTCCAAACAAACAAAAAATTCTTTTATGAGTTACTATAGAACAACGAGACTTTAGAAACTAATAAGTGATATTGCCTTATAACAAATGCATCAAAACAACGAATAAAATGTACTTTGCGAACACTTTTCTTCAAGTTTATAGCAATAATGACCGTTACAAGATTTCTTCAATTTCCTGAGCTCTGACTATGAAATTTCTATTGGATTTTGTTTTTAGATTTTTAGTTTTTGTTAGAAAATTTTGTTGAAATTTTTTGATTTATGCTGAAGTGTTAAGATGACGAAGCATATGATATCTCAAGATTTTTAAAGTTTTTTTAATAAAAAAAGTAAATTTTAAAATATTCTATGTATAATAAAACTATTTAAATTTATCATGTTAAATCCGTAATGACCACATTATCATTTTGATAATGAAATTTGTTAAAAATAATTACAATGTCTATGACTTAAACAACTTAAGTGTTTAAAAGAAATTTAATAAATAAAATTGTTAGTTTGGTGAAACTAAATAGACCCAAAAATGTATTTACTTGAACTAGGATTTATTGTGCCCGTCATGAGTTACACTTTAATAGGTTAAGAGTTGTTGACTGAGATGGTGAGATACATACTCCAACATTATAAATGAATTATGTGTTGTCGAAAACGCTTAAAATAAATAACTTCATCGTGTATGTAAAACACGAGAGCAAACAAAGATTAAGTGAATGTAGTCAAATAATATGATTGTGTGTGGATTGTAAAGTCATTGCAATAAAACTCTAAAAAATTAGCTTGACCTACACAATAAATTAACATAATTTTTACGGTATTTTTGAAATGCAATAGTACACATAAGCATACATTTTTAAGTTGCAATAGTACACATAAGCATACATGTAAATTTACGAATTGTATAGTGAAGTTGATTTAATTATATGTTTTTCTATCAATTTAATTACAGTTAAAATGTTGTAAAATAGTTGACAGAGTAAATATTAATATAATGCACTCACATATTTTGTCTATCCTAATCATTTTTAACTACACAATAATCTAAGAGAATGAAATTACTCAAAATATGTGTGAGCTACCTTCCAATTGATCATCCATGATACGTGTGAAGTATATTTGGTGAAGAATCATATTTGCATGCTCACAAAAAATCACCTATTCACTATTCAATTTAACAAAATCCTTAATGACCTTCATGATAAAACCAACACTTCCAAAGGCAAAGAAATTAAACAAGTTGCAAGAAACCATCAAACATGAAAATTAGTAACTTACTATTGGTGGTATTCTTTCTACAGACATTAATCTCATCAGTTACCCCAAGAGAAGATCACACAAGGGACCTTATTGCAGCCACCGAGGAGATGCAAAAAGCAAATTACTTCACATTTGTAATGTTAATCAAAATGTCTTCACCTGACACAAGACTTGAAGGAAATGTAACATTCTTGATGCCAAACGATCGAATGCTCGCTAATGTAACGCTTCAAGAAGGATCTATATATGATTTCTTATTAAGACATTCAATCCCATCACCTTTACTATTTGACGTCTTAAAACAATTTCCAACTGGGACAACTGTTCCTAGTTTACTGCCAAACTGCACCTTGAGGATATCTAACAGTGGTAGGAAGAGTTTTGTTGTCAATAATGTGAAAATCATTAGCCCAAATATATGTATGGGTGGATCTTCAATTAGATGTCATGGTATAGATGGGGTTTTGTCAGAAACATGTATAATAGAGAATAACTATAGTATTCCTGTACCTGTATCTTCATATCCTACTAACATCACAAACACTTCTTCTAATGCATCACCTCCCATTCCATCTCCTTCATCTCCAAGAGACAACCTTAGCCCTCCTACATGGACTGCTCCCACTCCAACGATTTCAAATGTTCAGCCACATAAATCAGGGTCTTCTCGATGGCTTTTGTATAATTCACCTTTGATATTTGTAGTGTGTTTGATTTTATCTTTCATAGAGATATATTTGTAATTTGCTCTTTGTTTAGTGTTATATAATTTTCTTTTTCCTCTGGTTTCTTTGAAAATTAGTCATGTGTTTAGTTGTCAAATAGAATGGTTATTGATTAATATTAAATTAATTAATTTTAAAAGAGATGCATTTATAAATGATAATTTTGAAAAAACAAATATCATTTCCTCCATTAAATAATTGTCAAAATTGTTGTCAATAATAGAATTGTCTATACAAAAAATTAGAAACAAATTGTAGAAAGTTGTTGGTTTGAAAAACTTAGTGATTAAGTCTATAATTTGATAAATGAACAAGCAGAAGTTTGAAGAAATTATCTAGTAAATTTTCACACAATTTATATCAATACCATTTTTTCTTTTAATAAACAATGTATTTGGAGCCAAGGTATCTAGCTAATAGACTATCACAGTATACAAAAACAACAAATGAAAAAAATATTAAAGTCTTGCAATAAAAATTTTCACAAATAATTATTAATTAAGATCCTTATATTTAGCTATGTGAACCAACCAATTCAAAGTTTAGAGCAAATTAGTAAATCATTTATGATATAAGGATAGTTGGCTATTTCCACCGGGATTAATAAGATGATCATCATTATTGATATAGTTGTTAATATAGATATAATATGCTTGTAATCAGCAAACACAAAATATTAAAGGAAGCAATAAATATTAATTAAAATATTATAATTGAAAATTATAAAAATATTTTATTAAAGATTCAACATAATATCTATACAAAATAAAAATATAATACGTAAAAAGTGACATTTACAAAATAAAAATATAATATGTAAAAATATTTACAGATTAATTAATACAATATAATATTTGAAAAAGTTTTATCATACATTTCACAAATTAACTAAAATTTTTCACAATTAATAAATAATATCACACTATATTATATATCAACTTTTAACATGTAAAAGTTTATTATAGTTTGTTATTAAGTAGTAATTGTTCATTTTAAGCACAATTGAAAAAATAAAAAATAACATATTCTTCGTTTATCATAGATTTAATTTTTTGAAAGACTCATACATTTATTACATGTTGCATTTTTTTTCTTTCATTTTTTAAAGAATCAAATAAATTTGTAGTCCTTAAAAAAATAAAATAAAATATTGTTTTTCAGTACCTTTAAAAAGTTCTTAACTTTTGAGTCTCTAAAAAATTTCAATTTTTATTTGATCTCTGCTTTTATAGTAAGTCATGTGTATCTTTCAAAATTTTAAATGATCTTTTATAAGTATATTAATAATATTTTAATAATTACCCCACACAAATTTATATTTTTTAACATAACACGAGTTAAATATAAATTTTTAAGTGTCAAAATCTTAAAAAATTTCATTCAATTAATCTCTTGTTAAAAATTTTAATTTTTTGTAATAAGTATGTTTATAATGTCCTAAATATTCATGAAAAAATTATTGAATATACACAAGATTGACTTCACAGGTTCAAACAATAAATAAAAACGAAATTTTTTTAAGAACTAAATAATTAAAAATTTGTTTATAAAGAATAAAAGTAAAATAAAAATTATCCGCACTTCCTTATATACTTTTTGTATGATATCCCACTTTTTGTCCTAATAAAAACTGTTTCTAAAAATATTGAAAACTAAATCATTAGATTACTGGAAAAAAAAATATTGTATCACACATTGTAAAATACAATCAATTATTTGACTTTTTTAAAATGACAAATTATTAAATAAATTAATAATTGATATTATAAATACTCCAAAGTAATGAGTTTACTTACTTTATGGTGAACAATTCATTTTCAGAAATATTATGAATAATGTTAATCATGATTATCCATCGTTAAATTTTCTATCTAATATCAATTATATTACTAGCTAGGTTGAATTTACAACATCTAATTATACACCCTCGTCTTTAGAAACGGCAGTAACTAAATCACCACCGTTATAACAACAATCAAACCGCAAAGTACGAGGGAACACAATAACAAAACCATCACACGGATCCAAACCCTTATAGCGGGTTAAATAAAACGGCCAATTCGTTTAAAACCAAAATAAATAAAAAAGGAAAAAAAATCATATAATTTCTGAAAAAAATAATCACCATTCACGAGGGAGAAGAAACAACACCACCACCCAACCAATGTTTTGTTCGTTCTTCGTGAATAACCGAACGAATACTGTGATCCATTTCCGTTTGGGTCAACCACCTCTACATTGCAAAAATCAAATTCTATAAACGTCGTTTTGATCCATTTATAAAAGCTGTTTGGGTGCAACACAAATTTTAACCCGCATTACAAAATCTTCATCCAAACAAATCCTTTACATCCTCATTCAGATCTCGCCGTTAGTGCGGAATCTGAACGTTGAGGTAGATCGTATCCACCGTTGAAATGGACCAGTTGTCGGCGATCAGCGAGGATCTGGCGGAGATCGACGGACGCGTCGCCGACAATTTCCGCGCTCTATCGTAAGGATCTGATTATAATATAATATTTTAATCTTTCGTCGTTTTGATTTCCGTTTCAAACTGGTGTCGTTTTATTCAATCGTTATTGTCGTTTTGGTGCAGAAATGGATTTCAGAAGCTGGAGAAGATTAAGGATTCGAGTAGACAGAGCAGGCAGTTGGAAGAGCTCACGGAGAAAATGCGGGACTGTAAAGGGTAATTTTTCTCTCTTTACTTTGTTGTTTGTGATTGACATTTTCTGTTTTTATGTTACGTGATGATAAAAACTTTGTGATAATGTGAGCTTGATTTTCATTTTATTGGCTAGAGTTAATAGTTGTTTGCAATTTCCAGATCTGTGTTGAAAATGAAGGACCAGAAAAATGAATGAGATTTTGATTGTTTTTTAAATAAACCCCTCTTCAATACTTTTAAAAAGGTTGATTGATTAACCAAGTGGTTGAATTGAGCTCAAATGGTTAATGAGCTTTAGAATTGATCAGAAGCACCCGAGTTCGAAGCCTAGCTGAAACAATGTTAGACAAGCTTTACTTACTTGCTGACCAGGCTCTAGATTACTAGGACCCTTTCCCTTGGGATCCGGAGGGTTAAGGCCAAAAAACAAAATTTGATTGATTGATTAATTGATTCAGTTTTTGGCATTGGAAGCACATTGAGTCTTGATCATGAATTACCGTGATTGAAGAACTGAGGTTTTGCTCTCTGCGTGCTTACTCTACTATATATGTTGTTGGATCTATTTTTTTTCAGGCTTATTAAAGAGTTTGATAAAGAAGTCAAAGCTTTGGAGGCTAGGTTTGATAGAGAAACAACCAAATTTTTGAATGAGAAAAAGCAGTCAATGGTAAGATGTTTAGCTCTGGATATTAATACTAACGTGATGTATACTTTTTTTGTATTTTGACACCTTAATTTTGTTACTTCGTGTTTTAGGTTTATTTGTATTCGTAAATCATTCATGGCATTCATCATGTTACTGACAAGAATTTACATTTTTTGGTGCAGATCAAAGAGTTGAATTCATATGTTGCTTTGAAAAAACAGTAAGTGAGAACATCATTTTGCCAGTATGGTAGACATAGATTTCCCTTGATCATATTATATGCCTTCGGTTTCCGTAGAATGTCTCATTCATTTCTTGCTTGAGTGGAATGCATACCTTCATAGCATCAACAAATAAGTGCTTGTTTTATTGCAATGCAGATATGCTAGCAATATTGAGCATAAGCGAATTGAACTCTTTGAGGGGCCCAATGAAGGTTACACAGAAGAAAATGTCTTGCTAGCTTCTGGTAAGTATTACTACTTCATATCAGTTATGCTAATATTCATGCATCACAACATGTATTCAGCAGTCCATATGTTTTGTCAGTGAATGCATTTGTCAGTTACTCTATTTTAGACAAGACCTGTGCTTCTACAGTCTGCTACCTTCTTATAATGTACTTATGCTTGATTTATATGACTCATATTCATTTTGTATTTGTATGGAGACATTGACTAAGTTAAGCATAGATAGAAAAAGTGACTGCAGTGAAAGTGGGAGATGAGAAAAATAATATGATACTTCTGCATTATTTCATATTGGGAGATGGTCTAGGTGCGCTTTAATATGTATGCATACATACCTCGGAATTCAACATGCATGCTCCATAGTCTAAGTTCCTTTCTGACACTTCTATGATCTTCATCCTTTTTATACACTGTTCTTTATTTTGTAAAAGGGCATCAATATAAAGCAAAAGTAGAAAAAACAAATCTGTCTTAAAAAAATTCTGTTACCACTATTGGTATTTAAGGAAGGCACCGGTTTTTGCTGCTTTTAATAACATATATCTTTCTGTTTCTTCTGAAGTAGTTTTAAAAGAAATAAATACTAGCCGTTGTGTTTTTTACAGCATGACCAAACTAGATTTAATCTGTTTACCATTTTGGTTAATTTTGAGCTTTTATGAATGTATTACAGCAATGTCAAACGAACAGCTAATGGATCATGGGAATAGAATGATGGATGACACAGATCAAGCCATTGAGAGGGGAAAAAGGGTTGGTTTATACCTTGAATATCACTTTTTAATTTTTCCAAATACATAGAGTACAGCTGATTTTATAATTTGCTATAGTATTTTATTTGTCATATAGGGAAATGGCTTTGCTTCACAAGTTGTGTGTGCTTTCCTTTCATTAGAGTGATAACTAGCAGTTAGTTAAGAAAATACATGGTTTTTCGAACACTATTTAACTCCTGGTAATGAATTTGGCCTTTAAGTAATTGGTACTACACTGTCTATCTTTTTTGTCAAACTGTTGTCTTAGTTGTTTCTGATTGTTTATTGTTTATTTTGCACCTTCTCATAATTTTACTTCCTTAAATATCTTATGGCAATTTAACTATCTCTTAGCAACATGCCCCTCCTCATTTAAGTTTATCAATACGTTAAAGTTTGTTGTGTTTATATTAATTTAACATTATGCTCCTGAACCTTAAAAAAAACAAACCTTATGCTCCTGAAGCATGGCCCTCCCAACCTTGCTTTTATTTATTTATATGCTTAAATAAGTTTAATTATACATATCATCCCACCCTTGCTTTTGTTCCTATACAAGCTTAAATAAACTTACTTATGCATTTCCACACCATCCTCTTTGTCGTCTCTCCACTAAATCATGAAATCAGTGAAATAAGGATGAAAAAGTGTGAGGGGACACTAAATTTCTATATTTCACCGATTTCTATATTGTAAAGATTTTATATGACAGTGTACATTATAGTCTTAGATTGTGTGTAGCAAAGTAGTTATCCATGCACCTTCTTGGAATCATGTGGAAAATATGTGCATTTTATATTTAGTCAACCTTAAGCCACAACTGAACTCCCTGTCCCCTCACCTCTGGAAGTTTGAAGGAGACAGGAAGAAGTTGTGAAAGAGAACTGAAAAATACTAAATGATGTTTGATTTGAATATTCTGGATATTCAAATTCTGTTGTCTATCTCCTGTGGATAAAGAAGGGAACTTTGCTGACAGAGTTTATTTCCATGAACCCTTCTGCATTAATAGATTGTTCAAGACACGATAAATGTTGGTACTGATACTGCAGCAGCTCTTAAGGCTCAGGTATGAATCTTATGCATGGACATGCACCCCAGAAGTAATCAAATGAAAAAACTTGAATTTGACATGTAAACTAAGGCTGTAATCGCTTCCTTTTTTAGACAGAACAAATGAGCAGAGTTGTCAATGAGCTGGATTCTATCCATTTCTCCATAAAGAAAGCATCTAAACTGGTCAAGGAAATCGGTAGGCAGGTCAATTTCTACAGAATCCACATCATTTTGTTCAGTATATTACTAACTTACTTTATGAATCATTCATTGATAAACTTGCTGGCATTTTTGTAATAGGTTGCTACTGACAAGTGTATTATGGCATTACTTTTCCTCATTGTCATTGGAGTAATTGCTATCATTATTGTAAAGGTAAGTGGAGTTTACTTTCTAACTTATGATTCAGTGCAGAAATACCTTCTATTATTGTTGTCTTTCAAGGTGAATTTACTGGTGCCCAGACTCCTACTCCTTGTTTAATTATGGTAGAAATTTCTTGATAACACGTGGAGGAAACTTTCATGTTGCTTAAAAAGCAAAATATATCGATTTATTACATAACCACGAGAAAGAACTCACGTCCCAAATCTTCACTAGGAATAGCTTTTGATGGCCTTTTACAGATTTATAGCTTTCACGTTATGTATGTATTTTTTTATTATGATAAAAGTTTCTCTCAAGATTATGATATTTGTAAGTACATCAAACAAAATTGCATTTCGAATTCTATTTTGTTTTGTTGGGGCTGTTAACAGATGGTCAAGATCAAGATGTCTTGATTCATTGTGTATGAATGTAATCACTATAAATGCCATTTTCCTTTTTTTAAGCACTGCCTTGGTTTTATTTTACCTTGTAAAACTAGATTTGAAAAGTTATCTCGGTTACTTACTTGCCAAACTTGTTATTTTTACTGATAAAATCTTCAGACAATGCTCAAATTATGACTTTCTATGCTAAGTCTTGTTATCTTTCAAAATTTCAGCTTGTGCATCCAGAAAACAAGGACATTCGCGACATTCCAGGATTAGCTCCTCCGGTCATGAACAGAAGACTGCTATGGAATCACAGTTGATGATATAAAGTGAATATTTTGATGAGCTTAGACAAGTGACGACTGCTTTGGAGACGCACAAGGATTAAAATGAACATTGTGATGAGCTCATCAAATTGATTTCGTGCAATTTGGTTTGATGGTGATGAGTGATGACAATGGATGCAGCTATTGCTCGAAACAATGTTGCCAATAATTGTGTTGTTACATAATAGTGGGTTGATTGGTTGGCCTCAAGCATGATAGAACATTGATCTAAGCCTGTACGTTTGATTATTTTTCTTGAACTGAATTATTTTTTTCTCAACAGATTTTTATCTGTTGAATCATAGGGAAAGCTAAACAAACGAGCCCTCTGGGATTGTTTGTTGATTGTATTGTTTGTTGTCAATCTTGTAAGTTGTAATATACGGTGGCTTTTATTTCCGTTCCTTGAAATATATATTTTTTGTGACAGATTCCTTAAAAATATACTTGATGCTGATGTTATAAGTATTATCATTCAATTATAAGAACAGAACCCTGGTGCTGGTGCTCCAAAAAAAGTTAGGGTTTTGGGTTATTTTTGGATTCAGGATCACTCCAAATCATATTCTTTTGTATTATGTGATTTCGTCGTCTTAGTGTGACCTTATTTTGTTTGTCGTGTTGGTGGTGTGTTTTTTAGTTTTTCCATCTTGTTCCTGTGTTTATTTGTTTCAAATTCAAAAAAACGCATAAACATCATAGATCCATGCATGAAAATTTTGGATAATTATTGTCATAATTTTCCGTTTTGTACTATTACCTTAGATAATGTTTGTTGATTCATCATTTTTAATTTTAATGTATCTGAATTTTGTATTGAATCAATGTATTTTTTTTCAATTTGAAGGAACAAATATCGTTTTTTTCTATAAAAAATAATCAATTAATTTATTATAATATAATTTTAATGATTTATTTATTCGAGATATTATATTTAATATAATAATATTGATATTTGTTAATTTAGTTATAACTTAAGTACTGATTTAGTGTTCGCAAATAAATACTCGTGATACTTGTACTTTTTTTCTCAATGGTTGGCATTATTGAATATATAGTTTATTTTTTCATTTAATAAATGTTATTGAATTTTAGGATAATTGACAAATGTCGATATTGTTAAGTTTGTTGTTTTGTTTCAGATTCGAATTCGAGATCAAGAGTTATGCGAGTTAATTATTGTAGTATTTACTATTTCTTGTAAATAAAATGAATAATGATATCTGTTTATTATTCCTGCTTTGAAATAATTGAGTCATTTAATCATTTTATACGTATTAAAAAATATATAAATATAAAAGAAAATACAATTTTTAGAAAATATTATATTAAAAATAATACAAATAATATTAATTAAAAAATATAATTAAAAATTAAAAAAAATTATTTTAAAAATAAATTATTTTTGTAAATAAATAATTGATTTTGAGATGAAGTAGCATATTTGTTTGTTTGAATTCAATATCTTAAAAGCGGTGTATCATACAATGAATTTTTGTCCCTGAATTTTGATGTTTATTCCTGAACTAAACATCGCCTAATATGGAACCATACGGGTCCAACTATCACGTTTGAAAGGTCTTTCTCTTTCTTTCTGTTCTTTATCACTCGCGTTACGTCCTCAACGCGCTACTCCCGTCTTTATCTATTTCTGATTCTCTCTCTCATCATCTTCCTCAACTACTTCGTCCTTTTCCCATTCCCTTCTATTAACAACCCATTTTTCTTTCTCTTTACCAAAACTTGTCTCTTCCACCTTTATATAATTCACTTCAAACCTCCCATTTTTTTCAATCACTATTTATTTAACAACTTGATGATCACAAAATGAAGTGTTTCTTCTTCAAAGAGAAATCCAAATCCGCTCCAGAATTGCAGAACCGAAATAAGAAGAAGAATCCTGCTGTGAACCGCGCAACAAACTCCACTGGCTCTGTATCTTCGCCTAAGAGTGTGAAGGATTTGTACAGAGAGAAAGAGAATAGTTTTAGAGTTTTCACTTTTCAAGAGCTGAGAGATGCTACCAATGGTTTCGATAGAATGTTCAAGATTGGTGAAGGGGGTTTTGGGAGTGTTTATAAAGGGTCCATTTTGCCCTCAGATGGACAGGGTGATCCAATTGTAGTTGCCATCAAAAGGCTTAACACTCGTGGCTTTCAGGTAATTGTTTCAGTTTTATTTTTATGCTTGATTTGGTAATTGTTCCTTCCTTCAATAGTTTTGCTCTCTTCTAAGTAATAATTGAAAGAGCTATTATTGAATATGGATTCTTGTGAAGTTGATAGGGTCTTCACATGCTAAGGATTGGTTTAATTTGTTGCGTCGCTTAGAGTTTTAGTGTTTGATTATACCTCAATAATTGTTGTCATCTGGTGATTATACAATATTTTAGAATGGACACATGATTTACTATTAAGTCATGTTTTGTAATAACTATTTAGTATATCCTTCATTTTTATTCTTATGTGGATGCTGTCTTCTTTTGTTAAATCTTCCGGCTGAACATTTTCTAAAGCAATAACTTAAATACAACCTTAAGAAACTTCAATGTGATAATTGCTTAACATGTTTTAAGGGTTAACAAGACTTACTAATATTGCTTAATAAACTGGAGATATATTTCAATCTACATTGTTGTCTTGGTTCATTGCCAGAATCTAATATCGATCTTACTTCGTGCAATAAAAGAGCGTTGTGCTGATGACTGAAAGCAGGATTGGCATAGGGAAAATTCCGTTAGCCACTTGTACTTGTGAAAGTTCTCGGTATAATGTGTCTAAAGATCATCAATAATATGATAACTTTTTCAGCATATGACTTGCATGACCTAGAATTATATCAAATCATTGACATTGTTATTACTTCTTTGCCACTGAATTATTCAAATACTTATGTTGTACTTTGCAAATATATCTGTGTATCCTTAGAGATGTTTTATTTTCTTGTAAAGGGTCATAAAGAATGGCTAGCAGAAGTTCAATTTCTCGGCATTGTTAATCACCCAAATTTGGTTAAGCTTTTGGGATATTGCTCAGTAGACGGAGAAAGAGGAATCCAACGGCTGTTGGTGTATGAGTTCATGCCAAACAGAAGTTTGGAAACCCACCTTTTCGGTAAAACTTTGCCGACCCTTCCATGGAAAACAAGATTGGAGGTCATGCTTGGTGCTGCTGAAGGATTAGCTTATCTACATGAGGGACTCGAGATACAGGTACCTCAAAGAGCTGAGATTTGTTGCCATATCATTTAACTTTAGTGCATACCATTTTTTATTTAACATTTTCCAATGTAAACTTAATATCCACATATTTCTCATTGTTGTCGATTTCTCTGAGTTTGACCATTCTTCATAGCGGATTTTAAAAATTTATTGTCACAAAGGATATGCAAACTTTTCGTGCTTACAATGCAGATGATTGTTAGTTAAGGTTCTGATTGCAAATTGTATAATTGAATAACTACTTTAGTTGATAACCTTTTTATTTTTATGCTTCGAAGGTGATCTACCGAGATTTCAAATCTTCAAACGTTCTATTGGATGAAAATTTCCACCCGAAGCTCTCAGATTTCGGTCTTGCAAGGGAAGGGCCACAAGGGGATCAGACTCATGTATCTACCGCGGTAGGTTTATATAATGTTGAACATGTACTTATCAAGTGCTAAACTGCTAATACATATCACTTTCATATTCAAAAGTACCTAAATTGTAGGGATTTATGTATATAATATCGTTATGCACCATTCCTAAAGCTAGTTCATGATATAACCATATGGCCAGTCCCTTAAGCCAGGACCTGGATTCGCTGCAGTAAAAGTATCGCAGAATTACAACCAATAATCTATCTTGGCCATTGATTTGAGATCGGACAGCTTAGATTACACAATCAGTAAATCAATTTTAAACAATTTCGATCATTAATTTGGATCAGACTGTGTGGCAATGTTATCGGAATCTATTGATTTAAGCAACATCGCTTTGATTTCTGTTCATCGAAAGACAGAAAAACATTATATTTATTTGTTTACACATGAATTGAATACATATGTTCTTTTGTTTATTAGGTAGTTGGAACACAAGGATATGCTGCGCCAGAATACATCGAAACAGGTCATCTGAAAGTCCAGAGTGACATGTGGAGTTTTGGGGTCGTACTATACGAGATTCTCACAGGAAGGAGATCATTAGAAAGAAACCGTCCAACGGCTGAACAGAAGCTATTAGATTGGGTTAAAAATTATCCTGCTGATAGTAACCGATTCAGCATGATAATGGACCCGCGACTTAGGAACCAATATTCTATTGTTGCTGCGCGCAAAATAGCCAAGTTGGCTGATAGTTGCTTGAAGAAGAATCCAGAAGATAGACCATCTATGAGTCAGATAGTGGAAGGGTTGAAGCAAGCATTGCAATTTTCAGAAATAGCAAACACTTCTCATGATATTGCTGAATCTTCTAGGTCTAAATTGGTTCAGAAAGGTAAATAGAACTTAGTTTTGTTTTTGACTTGTAATTTTTTTAGGACCAGGAATTCAGTTTTGGTCAATCTTGGAAGTCAGTTTATTTTATTTTTGGTTCAGGGGTGAATGTTCTTTCTTTTACTTTATCGACCATTGGCCTTAAATTTTTTGGATGTAGAGCTTAATTGTGTGTTATTAAAAAAGTCCTCACTTAGGAATTGGAAGTGCACAAATGAATCATGATTATGAAGAATATTAGTACTATCACCTTAGCATTTTATTATGATTAGAAAATTAGAACCGTAACTAATGAAGTCATGATTAAATGATTTTGACTAGAATGAATAAAATAGTATAAGATGATATGTTTGGTTGCCATGTGTGTAGAAAAATGAAATGAAATGGCAATTGTCTAACAATTTCGTGTTGAAAACATGAAAACTTGTTCAACAATAATGATGCATATACATACGTCATTCAAATGGCGGTGTTCTCGTCATCCACATAAGGTTAATTTAGACAATAAATACATGAAAATTAAATCAAACCGATGGCAACATAGCATTATTAATTATTAGTTCACGGACGAGAAACATTGACGCGGTTGAACCAGCAGCTGGTCGGTGGAGCAGGTCTCTTTAACATATAATGGTAATTTCCCAGCGTATTTTTTTACTGACGTTAAAATTTATACATTAAAATAATTTATTTTCTATTTTTTATTTTAGAAGGTCATCAGTCCAGGGTACAAAAAGATTTTCTTTTTTCCTCTAATAAATCTATTGCAATTTACTTTTTTTATAAAAATAATTAATTATCAACATAATAAGTAAAAAATAAAAAAAATAAAAAAATTAAATTATATTAATAAAATTCAATAAAATACATTTTAATGAAGAGAAAAATACAATTGAGTAGATGTGTCAAAACAAACGTGTTATATTATTTTAATTTTTTTTTATTTTACAGATAAATTAAAATTTCATTTTATTTTGTTAATAATTATCTCCTACTTTTTATTCTATGAAGGGTTCTGAGAGTTGTTAAAATAATATATCACGTTTATTTTGGTATATCTATTCAATCATAATGTATTTTCTTTTCTCATTTGTCTTTTGTTTGATTTTATTAATATAATTTATTTTTGTAATTATTTTTATTTATTAAATTAAAAATTAATAATTCTTTATAAAAAAAAGGAAAAAAAAAAGATAATAGGTGGTCGCATTCTAGATGCAACATCTTAGTGGAGTGCAAATTTTTTTTAGGTAGTTGCCTTCTAAAGTGATCTTCTATAGATACAAAAATATATAATATTTTAATATATAAATTTTAATATAAGATATAATAGAGAATTTTGAATCAAAAGATAATTTAAATAAAAAATATTCACATTATTCACTAAATATTTATACTCGAAATAGTTGAAGATAGAGGATATTGAATATTTATCCCTCTTTCCACATCTTCCTTGCTTTGTATATCATAAGAAATTCAAGATTTTAAAATACAATTCATGTTAGGGTTCGAATGAGTTAGGGTTCGAATGAGATTGCAAATAGCAATATCCAATCCCTATGTCCTATCTTGGATTTTTTTCTTCTTTTTTTACTAGTTGCATTTTGTTGTTCTTTTAGTTAAATGTAAATTTGTAGTGTTAGTTATCATTAGAGTTACTTAGAAAAATAGTTAGAAGATTAGTATTCACTTATCAATATAAATAGAAGTATCATTGTATCATTTTTAATCTTCCATCAAATATGATTTCATTTTAAGTTTTTTGAATTAAGCTCTCACCTATGGCTTCTCTTTTTTATTTCAATTCTTATACATTTGATATAGTATGAACATCCGAATAATCAAAATATGAAGAAATGTAATCTATGGTTGAAGTAGTTATAGAATGAATTGAAGGTTCTTGTGGTGATTTAGGAAGTATTGGGAGAAGTGAAAAATTATTTTCCATCTTTGATATTATTTTATAGATGACAAATAATGGATCAAGACATGAGGAAAAAATGGTGGATCAATGATCACATAAAAAAGCATTGGAATAACTCGTGTATTCTTTATTCTACAATTTTTGTCATATTTGATTATTTCACACTTTAAAAAAAGGTGATAAATAGAATGAAGATAATAGTGATTTTACTCCATTATATTTATTAAGGGTAAACCAGTAAACCACAATACTGGTCTCTAAAAATGTAGGCTATTGTCATATCGATCATTGACTTAACAACAAACTCAATTAAGTACTCCATTCATCAAAACGTCAGTAGTTTTAGTCTCTAATTTTAATCGAGACGTTAACACTATTAACTTGTTGATATGTATATTGACTTTTGCGACGATGTGTCCCAAACTCCATGCCATGTGTGTGGATGGCATGACCAAAAACTAAAATGACGGTTATACCAAAATTTTCAACAATAAAATAAAATTTTAGAAATTTTAAAACACCACATTATCTTATTCTCGAATTTTGGGACAAAAAGAAAAAGAAATTTGAGGAAGAAGATGATGGAGTTTTAATTTTTTTTCTTCATATTTTTTGAATTTATTGGAGAAAATTTGGGCACAATTATCATTTTAATCCCTGACCACATAATCTACACACGTGAGATAAGTTTGAGACATGTCATCGTTCAAGTCAGTATCCACATCAACAACTTAATAATGTTAACATCCCAGTAATATCAAAGACTAAAATAATTAACATCTTGGTGAATGAAGAACGTAAGTGGATTTGTTGCTGAGTCAGTAACCAATATAACAATATCGTACACATTCAAATACCAAAATGATAGTTTACTCAATTTATCAACTATTGTTGTATTTATATCATTATAAATGTAAAGTGGAATATTGAATTTATACAATGTATTTATATGATTATATATATGTACACAACGCAAAACAACTTTTCAGCATAATTCAATGAAAAGAAAAATTACAATTTTATCACGTCATATTGGAATAGTAAAATAATAATAATTTTTTAAATATTTAGAATATTGATTATAATTTGATATTTTTAAAAAAATCATAACATTTGTCTTAAAGAAAAATATTTACGTACTCATTTTCTCTCTCATAAAAAAATACTGATGTTCTGTTCCGGATATTTTAAACATTGATCCAAAAATAATCGATATGAAATATAGAAAAATTATTGGAGCGTGGGGATTTGGGGTAGGGGTACCTAGTAGATTCTTGTATAAATTGTGTGATGAAATGGGCAATAAATTGGGCCTAGCGGTGTTGAAAGTCCAACTAGCTATTCGGTACTGGATACGAATGAGTGAGTCTGTCCATTGACGATAGGATCTTACATTCATCGGTTTGCGTAATAAGAGAGGGAAAATGGAGAAGAGGATCACCTTACTTCAAACCGTTGCCACCGCCGGTGTCTTCTCCGCCGTTTCCTTCTGGTAACTATTTCTAAACTCTCATTCTAACTAATTTGTTACGAACGAACGAACCTAATCTGAATTAAATTCCCGCTGTTTAGGTATGGATTCATGTTTGGCAGAGAATCCTCTCGCAAAGAGCTCTCTCACTTAATTGAAGATCTCCGTCGTGGAAATCCAACTCCTCCTCCTCATTCTTGAAGGTCTTTCTTCTTAATTGTACTCGTTATGATTTTTCAACGCTTACCTATATGTTATTTCTTTTGTCGATAAGAATCACCTGCAACTCTCGCACACAATGTCTACATTTGTCAGTTTAGTCGTGCCTTACAGATTATCTATCTTAATTTATACAGTGTGTTCAACTTTCACTATGTCCTCTTTTCCTAACATTGTTGTAGTTAGTGTTGATTATAGTGTTGATTATAGACACTGTAACACATACACCTTTGATTGTTGATGCTACATAGTTCATAAACATCTCTAGTTTTGTTATAACCTTTTGTAATGATTTTGTTTAACATTTTCTGTTTGAGAGATAAAGAGAGTGAGTGAGCATCTTTCTGTGCAAACCTATTGGCTTAGCTATAATTTGACAAGTTTGTTCAGTTCATGCTTCTAGACCTATTAGAGATCAATGGCCAAGTGACTTTTGTTCCACTTATAGAGCAATTAAAATTGATTCTATAATTATTTTTGACATGTTCACAAAGTAGAATTGATTTTGTCTCTGAATTTATTATTGTGAAGTTAAAATTTGTAGCTTTTATCTCTAGAATTGATTTTTAGTCTTGAATTTATCGATTTCTTCACTTTCATATAAAAATATCCAAACATAAATTAATTTACCTTCAATTCACTTTTAGTCAAAATCGATTTTTCATATAAAAATATAACAAATTGTTATTCGGGAAACAATGAAAAGCACTTTTTTTGAGTAAGTTGTGGGTTTTGTGAAAAAAAGAAAATCTGCTTTAATACCGGATATGGTGGAAAACACCATCTTTGTGACCGATCGCAATGTGTCAGTGATGTATTCATGAGAGTTTCCTCGAAACACATCCTTACAATACTTATACATGTCTAATAACCAAATAAGAAGTAACTTAAGGAATTTGTAAAACTAAAGCATAACGAATTTCAAAACTTGGAACGTTTGTAGCCTTCTATCCATTTTTTGAGACTACCTCATCATTAGGGCCTAACTAATTTGGGGTTAGTTGGATCCAAAGGTTCATTTGCTACAGCAGGATTCGGAACAACTGCAATCCTCATGTAAAAAATGTGATTTTTCTCTTTCTCACATGTATTTTACACTTTCAGATTTATTAATCCGGATACATATTTGAGAACATTGGAGGTGGAAGAAGAATAACATGTCACCTAAAACTATATATTCCAATTAAACTTTGGTTCAATTAGTTAAAGTTTAAACAACAAAATTTTCATGTTATTGGGGATGGATTTTCTTATACAAGTGCAAATTTTGTATATTGTTAAATGATAGCTCCAAGAAGTGTAAAGAACCAATACTATGGCCTATATGAAAGGAATTGTGCTTAAAGGGAAAGAACTAATCTGATACCTTGATGTCAAACTATTTGATATTTTACTTGTTTCTTCTTGGCTCAGTAAGTATTTTCTTATTGCATATTATAACTGTGGCGCTAAATATGGATAGGAATTGAGTCCTGAAAATGTCCAAATAAGATGAGGATATTACTCTCTGTGAACAATTGGACATGTTACAGAGTAAGAGAAACAAATGAATTGATGAGTTTTTGTGGACGTTTGAAGGGATTAAATAACCAATCAAATATAGTAGTAGACTTGGCGAATAAATAATGGAGACCAATACCAGAATATTGAATTTTTAAACGTCAGCAGATAAAGTTTTTTTCCTCAATAGTTGGAGTTATATACACAATGGAATAAAATAATATCTCCATGATCTCATGTTTGTGCATGGCTTAGGCCATTGTTTTATGTATAAAGATCGTAACTCTATCTCCTCTCTCTCCTCTCTTTCTAAACGGTCTTCCTTTTTTCTATAAAAAAACATCTTATGATGGTTCTAAAACATACACCAAGATGTCTCAACATATATGTTCACACAAGAGCAGCTTCAGCATCTTGCTTGTGCTCCTTAGTTTTCTTGATGTGTCCAACATAAAGATCACTCCCGCGTAAATCGGAGTCTGGAAGTCTTTGTCTCCGGCCACCATTAGACATATTTCTTACAAAATCCACTAGGTTCCGCCAGTTATCACCTTCAAACAATTTCTTATTCATTCTCAGGTATGTAAATGCAGCCAATCCGGTGCCGGAGTCTGACACACTCGTCGACAAAACTTGAGCATATCCACCTGCATCATATCTCTCCAATGCATTTTCCCCAGCAAGTTCTATTTTAGCCGTCCTTGTTGCTGCTTTTACTTGATGAACTAACCCTTCTGGTGAGCAATTAGCATGATCAGGTTGTTCTCTGTCTTTCATTTCCATGCAGGTGAAATTGAAGACAACCCCATGCTTTGCAAACATTTTGGCTATTGGAAGATATCCATCGATGTGTCGGGTATTATAGTAGCCAGCCGTTAGTTCAGCTGCGTGCGACCGTGATCTATAATGCCAATGGATTCCGGCAATTTTCCCAGATAGTTTCACACCGGATGTTTGGAATATGTCTTTGGCTGATACAAGAATCCTCTCGCCATGTTCCAGCAATTTACCAGAGTACCATTCCAGAAAGAACCGTCCATATTCAGAGTTCCATGTTCCATCTTTTCTGAAAAAACCAGTATCCTCAGGAAATTGATTGTACTGGCCGGAGTCATGCGGCCCACCTCTTCCCCATTCCTTCTTTCCCATGGCCTCGGCTGCTGCTGCCAAGGAGGCTTTCATATACTGCATAACAAATAAGTCATTTTAGCCAAAAGATATTTTGAAAATCTGTCTTCTTGAGATATAAATAAGTGTGCACTACACAAAAGTAGTTCAGATTAATGGATTTTTTTTAATACCTTGTCATAACATTGGAATTCTCCAATTCCAGGAAACCTCCAAGTTCCATTACTTTCTGGATATGATGGATATCTCAGCTCTCCACAGGGACCCATTCCTACTTGTATTTCCTGCAAAAGTATTGTGATATCAGTTTCAAATCTCATTCAATGCATAAAGGGATAGATAAGAGGATATATAAATGACTATATGTATCAGTGTATGTTGAATAGTTTATAGCACTTAATTGAATCATAACTTACCGAGATGACACTGCCTAAGTAATCCGTGAATCTATCGCGAAAGCTCCTCATGAAATCGGCGTAAACTTGGAGCGGTGTTCTTCCTCTTAGAACAGGAACTGAATCACAGCCCAAAGAGATGTACTCAGGATTTCTCCTCCCTGATCTGTCTGTGTAAACTATGTCAGGGTTCTTGCTGATTTCTTCCATCACCCATGGTGGTAGAGGAATACTGAAAAATTCCAATACAAGTAAAAATTGTTAGTCATGACACAAGTATTTTACTCTGTCCTACTCTTCCTAACCGAGTCAATTATCTCTACTACATTTAGCGAATGTTTGGTATCACAGGATTTGTCAGAATCATTTCTTTTTTTAAATTCCATTGGCTCAAATCTAAGAAAATAGTAACAATTAAAAAAGGGTGTATCAAAACACATCAAAATCCAACAAGGATCAAAATAACAAAACCATAATTCACAAGTAACATAAAAACAAGCACTGTTGTGATATCATACCTGCAGGAATCTCCAACATTTCCACCACACTGATGAAAAGACATAACAACTTGAAGCTTCAAACCCTGCATTTGCACCATCTGAATAAGTTCAGCATAGGCTTCCCAGTTATACTTCAAAGGTCCATCTTTTTCAACCAAACCCCACCAAACATCAACCATCACACCTTCAACTCCAGCACTCTTAAGTGCCATCAAACTTGCACTCATTGCTCTTGGCTTGTTCAAGTTTCCTCCCATTGTTACCGTGTCAAGTGGCAGCATCACAAACACTGGTACCTTCTTTGAACCATCATGGTTACTATGAGAAATTGATGGTGTAAGCACCTTCTCCCATTTCTCGTTTATGCTTACTTCAGATTTGAATGTATGTGCTATTTGCATTGAACTTTTGACTCGGAGATTGAAAGATGGTTTGATTTTTGCATAGGTGACCGTTGTAGAGACATCATCAAAAGTTTTAAGGAATTTGGTCTCTTTTTGAATGATGAAAGAAACTGATGAACGAAGTGTTAAAGTCATTTTTTTAAAAATGGATAAAGGGTATGTTGGAAATGTTGAAGATGGTATGGTTTATTTATAAGAAAATGGGGTTTGAGATTTGAAGTGGACAAGAATGGTGGGGTGTGATTTGAAAAGTGGAAAAAATCAAAAAGAGTGTGTCGTGTTTGACACTTGCTTACGTGTTTCCACCTCTTACATTCTTATCCAACCAAAACCGTGTGGCTTCGGATTTTTTAACGGTTATATTCACCTACACTAGTTAAACTGAACAAGAATAAAAGGAAAAAAACATACACATAATTTTCATCAATTAATAATTAAATGATCAATTATTTATATTAACCGTTTAGGTAGTGTAAAACTGTTGTCAATATGAAATTATTTACGCCACATAATTATTAAACAATGGGAGAACAATATTTTTAAGCGGTGGTATTTCTTCCACGGATTAATAAAGAAAAAATAAAATATATTAAAATAAGATGCTCATCTCAATCTTAAATATAAAATAAAGTTGTATATATTTGATATAATTTGGATAAAATATATTTACTTCTAGTTGACAATTCATAAAAGAGTGAGTGAAAATTGTTTGTAAATATTTCTTAGGAAACTTTATTTATAAAGTAAAGTTGATTAATTTTTTTGATGTATTTGTCTTAAATTTAGATTTAATACATTAAATTTTTTAGCTAATTTTTGTAATAAATAAGGCTAGAAAAAGTATTACGTATTGCATATAGCATTCTTTTATTTCTTATCAAATTCTCGTATAGCAATAAACATTTTCTTTTTTATATAAAAAAAATATCAAATAAAATTTGATCCTTAAATATACAACAAAGTATTATTGTAGTATTTTCAAAAATATTATTAAGTATGTTTTTCGTTAATAATTTTTCAAATTAAATTGATAAAATAAAAATATTTTCGAGTACCAAATTAACTAAAAAAGAAATTTATGGAACAACTATGTTAAAAATATGTCTTAAAAAAACTATGTTAAGAATCTAACTGTTCAAGAGGATTTATTTTTTTTACAAAGGGCAGCGAGAGAGACATCGTGATATCAAGTATTTGTTTTCATTATCATTTGCAAATTACTTTATAAAAAAAAATTGTTTTATAAACATATACTTTTATTTAAAAATGAGTTTTCTCAAATGTAAATTATGTTTAGATATTTTTTCTACAAACGATCATTTTATAAAATAAAATTAATTTGAATTATATAATTAAATATACTTTTAAATGTAATTGTAACGTGTAGTAAATGATCATTCCATGCACTACAATAGACAGGAAAAATGGTTTTCCTTAATTAATTTTGGTTTATTAGTGCTTGAAGCTGAAAGGTTATGGATAAAAAACACATGAAATTACATATAAAAAAGGTTCCCAAAAAAATTGATGGAATTTTTCAGACAGCTAGCTGTCAGAAACTGCAAAAGCTTTCTATAGCAAAGCCAAAATAGATTGTTGAATTATATTTCTTTGTGACATTAAAAATTTAATGCTTGACATGATAATTAATGAGTGGTTTTGTGTTGCCTGGCTTGCCTCATGAAGACAAACCCTACCATAAGAGCTACTTTTGTTGTTTGTTCTATCATCTGCCTTTTTGTACAAGCTGGATTTTCGTGGATGAAGATGTTTATTTATTTATTTATTTATTTAATTTGAATAACTTATTGGTTGTTGTTCACTTTGATCAAGATAAGAAATGTTGAGTTTTCGTTTAATTAGGAAAATTATGTGGTTCGGATGAAGTCTTTTGTTTTAATTTCCGCTTGTTCTTGTGACCTAGTCAATCAACTTTTCATAATATGTCAGGTTTTATACATTGCATTTACTTGGTGGACATTCTTGTTAATATTGTCATGCGAATATAAAAAGACAAATTAGGTTTCTTTATATGAATAAAAAATAATAATTTTATATTTTACTTAGTTAAAATAAGTTTTAATAATAGACACATAAGTATTTAAGACTCATATAAATATTACTTAACTATAGTTTTAATTTCACTATTTTAATTGAATCACAAAAATATAGTTTTCTTATTTTATTTATAATTTTGGTCCCCAAACAGAAACTTCGTTCAAAATTTAATAAAATATTATTTTTTTAATAATGTGTCAAAAATAAATAGGATGTAGAAGATTTTATATTGATTAATTATATTTTATTATTATTTCAAATTTGTAAAATAAATTTTTTATTTTATTACATCATTTAATTACAAAAATATAAAAATAAAAATAAAATCCTATTATAATCTCTAATTTCTTGAGAGCTGAAGAACACGACTTCATAAAAAAACGTACACTACCTTGATAAGTCAAATGCGAGTCCAACCATAATCTCATTTAATCCTTCACAATAACAACTTTATTCATTTAAATTTGATTTGATTAGATTACAGAGTGACATTACAACTTAAACTCTAAACACCATATTATGCAATTATATTACACTTCAAAAATAAACACTATATATATTATGCAATTACATTACACTTTGATATGATTACACAATGACATTACAATTTAAATTCTAAACAGCCTAAATAACATAACTACAAAATACTCTTAATCCAATCATTTTAATTACTTCAACATTACCATAACCAAAAGATCAATAATCAAAAGCCATGAGAGTGCCAAGAATCCACCGATAATTTCAACTTCAGTTCATCTTCATACTTTTTTTGTCATATTGTCTTTCTTCTTGAACTCATCAATCATTTTCATCAAAGACATAATAACTTCTTTAGCTCGTTCTGTCATTGGCTCATCAAACCAATAAAAGAAATTGCAAGTTTTTTTATCATGTAATTGAAACAACCTAGGAAAAAAAACAGGATTGAATCTTCTTTCAATGAATTTTCATAATCTTAAAATAATAGAGCAAAAAAAAAAAAATTCCAAAATCTTAACAATTTTTTTTCATAATGTTGACAAATAATTACCTTATAAAAACCACAACCATGAAATATTTGACTTAAATTTTCAGTCGATCAGAAAGTACGCAAAGGAGATTAAGTCCTCACAAACATAATATTTATGAATCAAGAGATCAAATCCACGAGCACATGTTTTAACCACTTTAACTACTTAGTACTCATATCATTTTAGTTTGGTCATATAAACTTTGCATCAAATGACACTGCCACGTGTAATTAATTAGACATGAGATTATGTGATATTAATTATATGTATGTATTTTTATCGAATGAGAGAATCGAATGGTCTTCTGTTGCCATTCTAAGTGGACTCCGTCCCATGAGTGTTCCACATCAATTTGTTCTCTTATTTTATTCATTCATTCATAATCGCATTCCATAAGTGAGTAAGGAATTGCCAACAATCTAAGAAAACAAAAGATATATATTATTAGTGGTTTACAAGGAACAACTTTTAAGATTTTTAATTTAAACATTGATAAATGGTACATAAATGGAGAATAATAATTGAATAGTATTCATAATAGAGAGAATTAATTATATCCAGAGTTACAAAAACTTAATCATTTAAATAAATAATTAACTAATATAAAATAACTAACTAACTAAAATTTTAAACATTGAATTTTTTATTCAAAATATATTATCGGTGATGTGATGATGCTTTGGCATCAGATGGTTTGTGGAAGTACTCAAGTTTGATTGAAAATTTGAGCTAAATGATGTTGTTGTTAATTTCATAGATACATGGCTCATAATATTTCTAACATGTTTGATTTTTGATGTTTTGTGTTCTATATCCACACAAGGTTTATTGAGGTGACATGCGTGCGTGTAATTCATTGGTCCACCATTGCAACTTTGTGGAGGAAATTAAATTAATATATTGAATCTTATCTTTCCGTTTCTCACACTTCCTCTTAAAAATTATAGGAGGAAAAATAAATTAATTAATTCATTAATTAACAGAGAGCGTACCAAGGGAAAATGTGCACGGAAAGGAAATATACAAACTACAAGTGACTCTAAAATTCTCAATTTTTATATATGGTTAACAAAATATTGAAAAATGACATTGACGTTAAATTGGAATTTTGTGTTTTGGTATTTGCTTTTTCTTTTTAGGTAGGGAAAAGGAATAAGAAAAGACACCTTTATAAAATCCATCGTGGTAATTAAATTCAAAGATTTCATAAGATATACAAAATGGAAGGAATCTCTCACTTTCAAAACAAGCAAATTTAATACTTTCTTGTTTATTATTTATTTTGTTGACAAGGGGACTAACCATTCTGATTGGTGGTAGTTATGAGTACGTGCAAGATAAACATTTATGGATCGAATACTAGTCCCTTTCAAATGTAATTTTGTTGACATGATCATAAAATACAATGTACACATCTAGTTTTTCTAAGGTGGTGGCCACATAATGCTGTGTTTTTTTACTACTAACTAGCTAGCTATCTCGGATGGGTTTCTTCAATATGATGTTTGCTTAATAAGCATAGCATAAGGCTTATAAGCACTACCATTAGAAATAACTAATGAAATTGCTTATTTAATACATTTTTATGTGTGGATTAGTGTTAAAATTATGTCAAAATATTGATGGAATTTAAGGATAAGGTTGGTATTGTGAGTAGTATTCATTTAATTAACTTATTTAATGTGTTGAGTGGAAGAGATGAAATGTTCATTTTTTACAAGTGTAAATTAATGATGAACAGGAATTTGAGTAAAAAAAGTGATGTATATGGATGAATCATGAAATTCACTTAAAAACCCAACATGTAAAAATGTGAAATGGCAAATAAAAAATGCTCTAAAATAAATTTTTTACTTACTATTTCTCTCTAATTTACACATTCATATCTTTTTTTTATTACATAATTTATACATTCATATGTAGTGCGAACTTATGTAAAACACTAATTATATATTTATATAGATTTCTAACTTTTGAAAATAAATACATTTTAAGATCAAATGTGGAATTATAATTGTTTATAAAAATTTAATAATTTTATGACAATATGAATCACATCAATACAAGTCAAATCCTACAAATTCACCTTGTATTTTATACAATTTATCGTTCAATCAATGAGGCGACATGGCAAGGTGAGACATAAAGCGAGGTATGAGACGAAAAAATTATGAAAGAGTACTTGAAATTTTTGTTAGGATATCAAAATCAAGACGAGACAACTAAAACAATGAATTATATAGGCATTTAGGTAAGTAGAGTAGACATGGACCTACGCATAGACTTATTTGCCTTTATGTTTGGGTTGATTTTGAGTCTAACGATTTAATCATTTAATTAATGTCGTACGAATATGACGTGGAGCGTGGAAGTTTTTAGACATGTTTTATCTCTCAAAGACCTTTAGAGTCTTACTCCTTCAGCCATGGAGGCTTTCTTCTCCATCATAGAAGTCATCTCCTCCTCTTCTTCTATGGAGGCTCCTCATTCGCTTTGAAGGCTCTTCTCCTCCTACTTTTTTACAAAAAGGCCACCTTGACTCGCACGACCACAATCATCATCGATATTTCATGTGCTACAATTCTATTGTCTTCGTCGTCGACCGTTGGAATTCAAGTGTGAGTGGTTAATCCGACATCGATTAGGAATGAGGAAAATGTTGGATAGATAAAAGACGCGATTCATTTATCTAATGTATCAAGGTTTTTTGTGAAGATGTAGTGTTAGAGTCTCACAAAGATACTAGACATTTAGGTAAACCTCCACCGAAACATCCACCCATGTCCGTCTGTCACGGAGGCTGATTCACTTCAAAGTCATTGTGGACGTTCCACAATTTGATCTATCCCGTGTTGTTTGATTTATGCTTTAAAATTTGTGTTAAGTTTTGTATTTTTCGTGAATTGTGTTCAGTTTTATGTTTAGTTTATACCCTTAACTTTGATAAAAAACATTAATATTATTGGTTTTTTTTAGAATAACTTGTAATTTACGGAGGTCATCATATGATAAAATTAGTCAAGTTCGAGACCACTTATAATTATTTTGTATTTGTAGAAGTCATAAAAATCATTTGTAATTAAATAAGATTAAAGAATGTCGATCTTCCTTTATTTTTTTTTTTTTCAATCGTTGTCTATGTTTGGAAGAATAAATTAGTAATAGTTATTAGGTTTCATATATGGATTTGATAGTACCCTCTTATTTTCTATTACAACTATATTTTCTTGTGATCAGTGTAGAAGAGATATATATGCCCCCAACACAAACTTCTCATTGTAACCTTCTTTCATTTTTCTAACGAATATTATTTCTTCCGTTAAAAAACAAAGTTATTCAAACACGATTTCCAATAAAAGCTCAACACCTTTGAAGTAAATTGCAAATCAAAGACTTGGGGAGGAGGAGGTTATGGCAGATGTTTCTGCAGTAACCAAGAAGGCAAGATGAACAAACCAATTTACAAATAATTAATTTCAAATATAGAATTAAAACCAGTTGAGTAAAATATTTAAATATTTGAGAATTTTTTTCAAAATATCTCATTCCTGGAGACTTTCACAAGATATTATAGGCGCTGCCTTTGAAGCACACCTCAAAAAGGTAGTAGATGTATATTCCAAGGGAAGGAACTTGATTTCAGTAGGGTCCGGAGCTGCACCTCTCATTGTCACATAGCTGTATGTATGCATCTTACTCTAAGAGAAATCAAACCAGCAAACTCAAAGATATTTTATAATTTAATAACACACAATAGCAAATCAATTATGGTACTGAATTACAAAAAAGAAAAAAAGAAGCACACTAGTTCCACAATATTTTTTCCTTAATCATAGACAAAAACCACAAATGTACTTTGTCTCAATATTGTGCTACCTTGAATGGTTGATCTAACGGATATAGTTGCCTTTACATTATGACTTATTACAAGTTCTCAACTACTATCATTCCTGGCGACTGAAAATTCAAGAATCTGCAATGGGGAAAACAGATCCAATTCGATTTCCTAAACGGTAGCACTTGATATTGACTTCATATGGACCAAGCTGAATGTGGTTATCTTCCTCACCGGCGTAGAAACAAAGGGTATACAAAGCAATTTCAAATTCAGGGCTCACTCCAACCAAAGTGCTTGATACAGATTTCAGAACACCATTCCATTCAAACTGAATTGTCAGAAGCTGGGTTTCAGAGTCAGGCTGCAAGTTACAGTGGCAAACAAAATAAACAAACATGAACTAACTAAAAGAGTTGTTTTTTTTACAAGAAACTAAAAGAGGTATCTGTAATGAAATAGAACTATGGTTCAAAATTTAGAGACTCTCAATGTTATAGGAAGATAAATTTGTTGCTAAAATATTTTCAACGTGATTTGATATCTAACTATTGCTGAAGTACATTACTTTCCTGTATTTATTTTTAGTACACAAAAATGTAATGTCTATATTTGGAATAATAGTCCATAGAAAATAGAAATCCAGTTTAACAGATAGTCACTCACAATTTCACCCCGTCTGCGGGGAAAAATATATCCTTGATAATCAATTCTCCCCTTTGCCTCTTCAAGGTAAAACTGCCAAAATACACCAATAGATGAGATAAACATTTCACATTATGACTTCTAATGAAATCAAATTTATAAATTAAAGAATCAAAATATATCCAAGTCCTCATCAACTTATTTAACAAATATACTAAATTACTAATATAATAACAAGATAGAACATCATTGGAAGGGGAAATTGCACTTACCTCCCTTAAAGTATGCTTAAATGACACATGTACTCCTCAACTTTTACAGATATAAGGGAGGTATGATTAATAATTGATTTGAAATTAATGTCTTTTACAGAATAGAGGATGTTTATGGATCATTTAAGTACCTAAGGGGAGGTGAGTACAATTTTCTCTTATTTCCATGACAAAAGATCAAAGAAAAAATTAACACAGCTAAGAAACTATTTGTTATTAGCAGTATCAGCTCTGATGCAATTCTACAAGGAGCTAGGTACCTAGGTATACTAATCAAATAGGCTGTACAGGTAGGTCGAACACAATATAGTATTGATGCCCAATGAAGCAGGTAATATCAAATTATGGTTGAAAAGAGCACCAAATCCCAAGTTAATAGACATTGGAGGAGAGAAAAATAAGAGATCATACCTGCAACCAGTTATGAAATCCAGAAACTTCACTGGTTTGTTTGATTTCTCCAACAAAAACATGTTCAAAAGCAGATGAGGAACCAGAAGTTCCACCACGGCTATAAAGGTCAAACCACAAGCTGGTCAAAATTCTTTTAAAATCTTGGTAACTCCCCGATGTGATTCCTTTAGAAGCAAGTAACTTGTGAAGATATTTAATTGGTGCTGTTCTACTAATCTCTTCTATGAAGGAAACTTGCTCTTGTTTCTCTTCAGATGTGACAACCTCCTTAGATCCTTGATGTGGGTTGTAATTATCTAACAGCGAAAGAAATCGAGCATATGTTGGCTTTCTGAATACATCATCACTAACCCATGTAAACAAGCTCCCCTGTGCCATATCTTCCTTTTGGTAAACTTTTTTCCCTTCACCACAGTCAATTTCATAGTCTTTGGTCGGTACCAAACGATTTAAATCCAGATCCCAGAGTTTTTCGCAAGCTCGTGACAGATCAGCAAGTTCATCATGCGAAGGCTCTATTCTAGCACCAACTTCAACTTCATTGGAGTATTCTTGCTCATCAGAAGGTCGTTTATAGCTTTGCCAGTTATCCTTTGGAACCTACATCATGTTGGTAAGATCCATCTTTCAGACTCAGAATGCGATGCAGCATAAAACGTTGAGAACTGATTACATCACACATTCTATAACAAAGCTAACATAAAGTAAAGTTTATAGAAGATATACCTGTAACAGCAATGTTAAATATTAACATAATACAAACTGTTCCAATTGACACATTAAATTTAATATACACCTACATATCTATGTGTAATCTAAATATATTATATTCAAATAAAAAATATAAACCTTGTGTGTCTGTCTTGAAGGTTTGCCCACAGTCTGCCACCCGTCGTTGTTATCTTCATCTGACTGCAAAAATAAAATTGAATTTCACCAAAATAGTAAATTTTCAATAGAAAAACTCTACACATCAGGTACTTGTTCTCATTAAAAGAAGAAGAAGAGATTGGTCGATGCATGCTTGATATTTTCAACCTTGACATGCCCCCATGAAACCTGATTTTCAATTACTCAGTCCAGTGGGACATTTATCTTTTATATAAGTTTTTTTTTTTTTAAAATGTTTATTTCTTCATAAAAATCTTTCTAGAGACAATCTTATAAGTTAGTATGCACTAGAGAGATATTTGGATCAGGGCTATGAGAGCCATATAAACATGAACCTACCAGAAATACCATAAGAATGCAGCATCAAAATTTGACTCTGATGGCACAACAATTCCAATTTCATAACATACAATAACTGTAATGTTTTTTGTGAATGAGTCGGAGGGATCTGTCACTATGATGGTTGAGCAATTTAGATACTTCAAATCAAAATTGATTTTATTTACAAATTTTGATTTAACTGGAAGTGATAAAAATCACTTTCGCCTCAGCTTGAAAATTTTACATTAAGTTTTACATTGTTTTTATGGTAGATACATAAAAACATAGATTAATTCACTTTAAATTGAATTTGAACTAAAATACTAAATCAATTTGACAGATAATTGAAAGTAACATTTAATAAAGTTAAACCTTCATCCAAATACACACTAAGTGATAAATCTCTTGAGATCTGCAAATGCATTATCAAAAAACTTGAAAGCTAAGATACAAACATATCTGTGAAGAACAATGGAGCAATCGAAAGTGTCAAAATTGCAAATTATAATCTGTTAACGTAAACTAAGAACCTTATTGGGTCTATTGGAAGTGTTGAAAGTTTCAGATTCGTAGTCCTGCTGCTGAGGACGATATTGTTCCTGAAGAAAAGTAGATTACAGTAAACAGAATTACATACTTTACATCCACAATATATTTATTTGTTTATTTACTTACAGATAGACACTAATTCACCTTACGAGGCCTGCGATGGTTACTACTTTCGTCTTGCCACGGTTCCACTTCCTCCTGTAATAATAATTTTAATTAGTAACTTGCTTCGAATTTGGATTAACTGATCTATTCGTTCTATATCACTGTCATTATGACAAAAGATACACTTGGTAGTTGTAATAAAACCACAGTATCACCGTGATTCTAAAGGTGTACTATGTTGAAATTGAGAATATATTTATATATATGAATGAATTGAATAAATGGAAAATGTGAGTGACAATGTAACCTTGTTGTTGGAGAATCTAGAACCTTCGGATTGCCACTCCTCTTTCTGCTCCTGCAAAAAAATAAACATGATGATGGTAGTTGATAGAGAAATTACATAAATGGATAGATCCATGGATAAATAAGAGAGAAGAGAAGGGAAATTGCAAATGAACCTTATCCTGCTGATCTCCGGAAACAACCTCCGCCCAAGATGATCTGGAACGTTCATCGCGTGGTTGATTGTCATCGCGATCGCGATCGCGATCGTTATTGTTGCCGCCGAGAGCTACGTCGATCAATCCCTTGATCAGACCCTCCAACATAATAGATATGGCAAGTATGAATATATTGTCCACGCCACGACAACATTCATAACCACACAAACTTTTGGAAACACAGTAAAATAATAATAATAACGGTCAATAGGTAATATAATAATAATCTATTTAATTAAGTCAAAGGGAATAGTATCATGTAGTTGTCGACGGTGACGGTAAAGAGATGTGCAATTTGAACAAGGCCATGGTTATCAAATTTTTAGATGAACAAAGGATTGAGTTTTTCCACCATGAAAGAGCAAAGGAATGAAACACAGCCAAAATTAAGAAATTACTTCTGATACCAATTGGAGAATAAAGATATACTGAATATACTTCACAATATTATCGACCAAAAAGTTAATTGAATAGTTGACGAGATGATATATACATACAATAAATACTAACTCAACTAAATTAACTAATATCTACAAGAATTAACAACCAGCAAACTAGCACTAGATAGCGACTAACAACCTAAACTCAAAGAGAAGTTTTTTTTTTAGTCTGAGCGTGACACATATAAAATAAAATTTTTAACACAACGTTGGATTGATAAAAAAGTTATTCGAAGTATTTTCCCCGATTCAAAAACTTCGTCCATTTATTTTAAATTTTTATTAGATTTTTGAATTATAAAATAATAATTTAACATTTAAAATATGTGATATATAATTTCAAACTATAAAAGTATTTATATTCATTATTCATCTTATTAATTAAATTAAAAATAAAATTTGTTCGAAAATTAAAAGGTAAATTTTTAAAAAGTATTGTAATTATTTTATAAATATTAATCATTTTACATTGTTGTGAAAAATCAAAATTTTTAAAAGATTTTTTAATTTTATGTTTGTATTATAATTAAAAAAAAAAGTAAATGATGTAAAAAAAATGAATTGTATGGTTTTAATTTTTATTTCAAAGCTTTGTTATATTTTTTTTTTAAAATTTCTACCATAAAAATAAAGTAAAATTGATTTAAAAAAAAATTAGATTAAAAAATACTTAAAAGAAATTGGATAAAAATGTTCCATTTTTTTATTTTAAATTAAATAATTATATCATTTTATATTATTAAAAATTAATTTTTAATTAATTAGTTAAAAATTATTTTTCAATTAAATCAAACTAATTTTCAATTAATTAATTTTTTAACTAAAAATCATTAATCATCGGTTATCAATTTTATTGAACGGAATCTAAGGTGAATATTTCATTTTGTTTGAATGAATTAATAAACAAATGGTATATTAATTAAAAAATAATGAAATTCTTTAAAAAAGAATAATGAATATTTTTTTTAAGCAAACTCGTGGTCGTGGCATTTGATTAGCGAATTTAGAACACAAACACAATTTCGAAGTTGAGTTCCTCGCCTTCGGACTCACAAACCCCACCCCCAGCTTCACGCTTCTAGGAACGGAAACGCGACGCTCGGGATCCTAATATTGCCGGCACAAACTTCACCTCCTATCCTTTTTCTTCAAAATCCAAAACTTTAAACCTGCAATTTTAAAAATAAATCACGGCCGTTCATTATCATCGGCATTTGTCTTTTCTTCTTATTTTGAATCAACCGTGCTGTTTCCCCTGCACTCTCACTTGGATTGAGGTCGAAGCGAAGAAGGATAACTATGGCGACGGCACCGAGCAGCAATTCGACGGCGAAGGTAGGAACCCTAGGTCTAGGATCTCCCGTCGCTTCAGTGCCGCCCAAATCTCAACGTGGTCAGAACAAGCCTAAGTGCAAGCAGTGTGGCAATGTTGCTCGTTCTAGGTCTTTAATTTAGTTTTATCACTTTTTTTCTTCATTACTTTGTTTTGACTCGGTCATTAATTTCAATTCAAACACTATTGTGATTATTTTATTTTACAGGTGTCCCTATGAGAATTGCAAGAGTTGCTGTTCCAGAAATCAAAATCCATGTCCTATTCATGGTCCGTTTCCTTCTTCTTTTCATTTAAAGCTTTTTTTTTTCTTACTCTTTTCTTTTGGATGCGTTTTATTTTCAAGTACATGCTTTTGGTGGTGTTTGTATTCTTATGATTTTGATGATAAAACCTTAAATGCTCAAGCTGTGTAATACAAGTCCAAACACTAGGGATAGGTTTGAACGCTAGTCTTTTTTTTCTTTTCCCATAAGATGCTTATTAAGAGTTTATATATCAGGCTAAAGCAAACATCCAAGCTCAAACATAGTTTTTTAAATTTTGTAACTTCAATCGACCAGTTATAGGTTTGACAAATGTTGTGGATTACGGAAGATCAGCATTGAAAATTGTGCTTCATATGCTACTCTTAGCATTGCTATGCTTGTGAACTTTGAGTTTTTTTTCTTTCTTTTTGTTTTTAAAGATGAGGTAATTTGCTTTTGATGGTGATCACAAATAGGCAGAGAAATCCCATTTACATTGAGGATTTGATATTTTTGACCTGCAATCTCTGCATTAGATAGACGTTTCTATGACATTATTGTTGTTGAACTTTAGCTACTGATTTCATAAACAATGGCAAATATACAATAAGTATATATATATATGGAGAAACTAAAAAGGGAAGAGCCCAGAACTTGTGTAACTAACTTGAAAGATTCTAGAGTAAGAATGTTCTAGAGTCTTTAACCAACAGACTAGACTGTTGGGACTAATTGATTATGTTATTGCCATGTTAGCAGCTAAGTCTAACTAAGTTCTACTAATCGAAACTATCAAAGACAAACCAATTTAGCTATTAGGGAAATACCCACCGCTATTCCAGTATTGGCTAGAGGATGTTGCGGAAATAGCAGGACAAAAAGAAACAGAATTTTAGGGTTTTTAAATAATAAAACATTGAAACTTCAGAGTCAGCATGTGTGCTGCACTACCTATTTTTAAAATAGAAAAACTGAAAGAGTCGGTGAGTATTACTCTTGTCTTTTTAGTGTCCTGGGTAATAGTAATTAAGATACTGTCTTTTTAGTCTAGGGCTGTCTAACATGGCTAAGTTATATATTTTGAAATTGGAAGTCGGAACAATACCCTCTAAAGTTTACTACGAACATGAGCAAGTAAGTAAGTAAGGGTGTCTCTGCTCTTGAATTCTTGTAATTGAAGGCAGGTATACCTTTACTTTAAAGAAAGCCCCACTTTAGATGAACCGTCTCCTTAAAACTTGGTGTGAGTATGTAAACAGATATTGTGTAATTAGTGGCATTAAAATAATGTATCTTCTAATTCTAAGAAGGCAAGTTATGAAAATGTAACACAAATAAAGGTGCAATTATTATGTGAATCTTCAATCCTTTTGCAAGATTTAAAATATCTATTTACTTTCTATTATACGTTTTAATCTTTCTCACAATAGAAAAACCCTAACAGCTTTTCATCCCCTGCCCCCTTGTTTTATGGCATATGGTGAATGCAGTGTTAAAAGCCAATACAACTTTTCCTGACAAGACTCCATCTTCTGGTGCCGCCCCACTTGATCGGCAGTCCTTTGAACCACCTCCATCAATGTAAGTAATGAATATCAACAACCTGCATTTATACCATATTCATTATATTAGTTTTATATCTCAAACAGTGACGGATTTAAGAATTTTAATTAGTAGGGACAAAATTATATATTATACATATTTATGTTAAAGAACATCAATATATAAATGATAAATAATGATATAATTATCACTCAGCAAAAACTGGGAGATTACATAAAGTATATCATTTTACACCCACAAAATTGGAAACACCTTAACATTAGCAATTATATTTCTCTGTATTTTCGTAATTTAAATTTTTTATGATTTTTTTTTCATATTCAATACATCAAATATACAAATAAAATAATATAATGAATTTTAGTGGGGACAATAATTAATTTATATAAGGACTAAAACAAAATTATGTAACAGGTAGAAGCAAAGTATATAGGTAAGTGGGGGCAGCTGCCCCCAATCCCTTTGCCATAGATCCGTGCCTGATCTCATGATCTCAAACATATTAAGTTTTATTGAAAGAAGAAAATGTTTGACAACATTTTTCTTTAGAAAGCTTTGTGGGACCTTTTAGTGCAGTACCTACTGACTACAGTTATCTTGTATTTTACCTCACATGAGTCATGCTGTTTAATAATTGCCACAATATTGTGCCAAAGTTTCAAAACTTTATTTGGCTCAAACACTATTCCAAGAGGTAGCAGGCACACACACCCATTATTGTTTATATTATTTGATTTGGTTGATATCTAATATCTTATATTATTAGAATAGGAAACATAATATGCACTTTTTGTAAACAGATATACCAATCCCTAAAATTTTAGTATTTAAGGACCATTTGTAGTTTTGTACTAAATGGATTTTGATTGTAAACATAAGTCCATGAGGCTGGGATCTTTCTCTCTATCATGATGATATTCAAGTTGGTATTAGAGTACACTCTTTGGTTGTGATTTGTGAGTCACTGTGACCACTGTCGTAAAATCACTGACCACTGCTGTAAAATCACTCTGACAATAGGTCACCTTCACAGCTCACTTTGGTGAACTCTCTGTCTACCCGGAGCCATAAAGTCTGTGTCATTTACTTTCTTGGGTGTATCTACCATAAGAGAAACTGAATGGAAAACATTTAAAAATTGCATGCTGCTCATAGAAACTCCATTGAAGAGAGAAAAGAGAAAGCAAACTGAGTATGAAACTCGTATGTTTTAAATTGTGATGAATACACTGAACACTATACATGAGTTGTATATAGTGTCAGATGAGTCTAATTACTTATGCAATAGAGTCTAGCAACCTATAACAGTTTAACTAGAACTAACAGTTTGAAGGCCAAGGCTTAGCTAACCACTTGTGATACCAAGTATACCGAATAGATTCTCCTATCATTCCGCTGTCAAGCTCAGGGTGTTTTGAGGCGAAGTCATCACCCTGAGCTTGTCTCTAATTGTGCAGAAACATATAATAGACAAGAGCTTGGTGAGAATATGATAGGGACTTGTTGGGTATTATGGGTTTCCCAAAGATCCACATCGAGTTGTATGGGATGCTTGGTGCAGTATTTAAGTGGCTTGGTTCATCCCCCAAGATAGCTAGCTTTTAAGGGAGGGTTCCCCAAGTGCTTAGTTACATATCAATTGGTATCAGAGCTGGTTGTCGGTGGCTCAGAAAGGGCTGCCTACGGAGGGCTGACTGACCGTAAAGGCCGGGGTAAGCATCCTAGTATAGAATGCCTGTCATCAATATCCGATGTCCAATCTATATCACAGAATGCTTATCATCAATATCTGATGTCCAGTCTTTATCACAGAATGCCTGCAAGCTGAAAGGCATGGAGGAAGAATGTGGTTGTAAAAGAAGCCAATGAGTTGCATTGCCTTGTATGTAATCTAAGGACCCTGTTTTTTTTTTACCAATTTCCATTGTTCATCAAAATGCAGCCATTAACTGGTTGACCTTGTTTACTGAAAACCCAATTCAGGTCTTGTAATGGTTGCATATTGAAGTACTTCCACTACAGACGTGTAGGGTATGTTTGGTTCAATGGAGAGTAGGGGAGAGATTTTAATGGAGGGGACGGGAGGAGAAGTAGAGATATGTTTGGTTCAAAAGGAGGAGGGAAGGGGAGGGGATGCATTTTTAATTCTTTTGTGTTCAGTTCTAGGGGAGGGATTTTAAAAGGGTTTTTAGTTATATTGAGCTCCTCCCCTCCCCTCCAAGTCCCCCCAAAATGGAGGGAGAGCAAAAACCACTTATGAGGGATTTTGCTCCCCTACCATCCTAAAAGTTGAACCAAACACATATTTAAGATATTACCTCCCCTCCCCTACATCTACCCTGAATGTAAAGCTGAAGATTCTTCATGGGGGAAACTCCAAGTTTTGATACTTTACAGTTAGTAGGCATAAGAGTGGCAAAGGTTTTTAATCTGCCATACTAGTCTTTCAAGGAGATCCTTGATAAATTTTGTTTGAGTAAATACCAGGGACCTGAGGACAACTTCTGAACTTATTGCCCAGAAATTGTCAAAGAATCATAGAATCTAATCCGTTCATTTATTAGTAAGATTAGAATCATAGATTGAGAATTGAATGAGCAAATCATATCAATTAGTATTTCTTGTACATGCTTTCATAAAGAGCGGAATGTGGTTTAGTTTAGACCCAAAAATTTAAACTCAATATGGTATGGGAGCATGTTCTGATTATGTGACCACTTGGGTTCATCGCAGCCGTTTGCAGAGGACGGAGGTGAGCTGTTGCTGTTGGACATTGCCGGAAAAGGCAATGCTACAGCAGCTAAATGGGAAACTACTTTTGATTTCTTGCTGGTTGGTTTGGAAATCTAGAAATGAGGAGTTTTTTTCGAATAATAGTTTGATGGATTGACACTTTGTTAATGACATTAAGGGTCAGTATGATTCCACCATCAAAGTGTTTGGTTTATCCAAAAAACAGGAAGGTGATGAGGTTTGTTTCATAGCAGCCTCCTACTGAGAATATTGTGAAACTTAATGTGGATGAGAGCTCATTTGGAAACCCGGGGCTGTCATGTTATGGTTATCTCATCCTGAACTCCTTTGGTAATTGGATAATTGGTTTCTCTGGCAGCTATGGCTTTACTTCCCTCATTAATGCTGAATTACATGTAATTGGCTTATGGCTTGGTTTTTGACTTGGAATAGTGGTGCTAAGGATGTCATTTGTGAATTCGATAGTAAGACTGCTCTCTAAAATTTAGCACATTATACCCTTCATGTGTGCCTCCTAGAACCTGTTTTTTCAGCACACCTTGCACGGAGGAAATAGTCATGCATATTGGCTTGCCAAGCTCGGGAACAGCTCAGATTGTGGAATGCGAATTGAGTCTCTTCCCCCCTGCACTGTGTAGTTGTCTTGTAGCTGATTCCTTATTAGTTTAGAGAGTTGGATTGTAGTCTTCTTTGTTTTTCTTTTCCATTGATAATAAAAAGGTCGTACAAATGTTGTTCCTGATACAAATGGAGATTAGGAAGGTCTCAGTTATAGAAAGTTTACTTCTTGATACAATGTTCTAATTAGAGAAATCTTAAACATAGTTGCAAGATCTGCAAAAGCAGAGTATTGAACCACGTCTCTTTCTATTTATAATTTTGAATGTTTGATAATTTGAAAGGTTTTTCTTTAAAAAAAGAACAATGAAATTTCTCAAGTGTATTTAGCATATAGAGACAGAGGTAGTATGTAACAAGTTTGATGTATATGACATATATATTCAGACTTGAAAGGGAGTGTTGATATTGTTTGGTTTGGTATGTTGTACTTGTAGAATAGAAAGCGGGATTTATACATTTTTGTAAATAGATTTATCAATACCTAAAATTTAGAAATTTGAAAATTGTCCGTAATTTGTGATTTAATTGAACTTCCAGTTTGTTCCGGTAGTATTTCTGTCTAATGACCCGATTGATTCAACTATAGATTTAAAGTTCATTTTGCTTTTTGTTTCAGAAGTGCAGGTAGAGTTGCATCACTTCGACAACTTTCCAATAGTTTTGCCCAGTTCAATAATCTGCACCTTTCGCTTCGTTCAAAGAAGCCATTAACTAGGAAGGTACATACACAATATATAAACTAAAGATTGGTTGATATAAAACTTGTTACAGAATGCTGTATTCTGCAGTGAAAGTAACAACATTGCGTGTGATTACAGGATGCTGCCGCTATCAATGAATGGAGATTTTCCAAGTTAAAGGAATACAACGAGCGAAATATTGAAGCGGAAAACGAAGCTTTTGACCGATACATGCAAAATGTTGACTTACTGGAAGAAGTATTATCTGTGAAGTATACAGATGATAATGTGTTGTCTGCATCAGAGGCTAATCCTATTCCAACGGAGAACAATGAGATAATGATCCCCGGGTTAAAATTGCAGCTAAGGTCAAACTCAACAAGAAGTGATGGTGCAAGGATAAGAATAAAAAAAATTGTAGATGAGGGATTAAAGAAGCTTCAGAAGTGTGCTGTAGATGGTGAAAGTAATGAACAAATTGATGAAGTTAATGAAGCTTCAAATAAGAGAAAGAGGACCGAAAAGTTATCAGCTATAAGCGATCTTATGGACAAAATTAACAAAGCCCGAAGTGAGGAGGATTTGCAGTCATGCTTGGAGGTGAAGTTTGAACTTTTCAATTCAGACGAAAACTCTGCCACAGTGCAACTTACAGACAATGAGATGGATCAGAATCAAATTACTGAAGGTGATGTTGCACCAGCAAAAGAATTGGATTATTCGTTACCAAAATTGGTTGGGACCACTGAAATAGATCAAGAAACTCTCAACACCGTAGACAAACACTTTTCTTCTCTTGAGTATGTAGAGCAGTTGTGAGGTTAGATTTCTTGACAATTAAAATTTAGCTTGAGGAGAATGACAGCAATCTAAATGCTGTATTGTTCAAGGAAAATGCTATGTAAAATTAGAATTAGAATTAGAATTAGTCAAAAGCCAAACAATGTCTTAAATCTCAGAATGAATCCATTTTTTGAATTATTCGGACGCAAACTTGTTATTTTTTCAGTTTAATCATTATTTGATTTAACTAAGGTTAAAAAAAAAAAAAAGGAAAACTTAAGCAGATGAACTAATACAATCATGATTTGGAAGTAAACAGGTTCAGTTGCCATTTCAATTTTTAAAAGAATGGCCATAATGAGTTCGGGTGTAAATGAGTAATGAATAGACAATGGTCATATTGATTTTGAAAATTGATGGCTTGGTGGAACTTTTTACCCATACTACTATTTTTATTATTGTATGAATATACATTGTGATATCCTTGTCATACTAATTCGAACAAACGTACGTTCTGTGCCACTGATGTTGCGATGCGATACTGTGTGCGTGCAATAGGGTGAAAGAAAATGCACTATCTTTTGGCAGATCACGTTAGGTATTTCACATTCTCGATTGGAACTTGGGGTAATAGTGGTCACATTCAATTTTAATTGCATTCCCGGTTTTCAAGCTTAGATTGTCTGTTGGTTGATTGCTGAGCTTAAGCACCAAGTACAAACTACTCTGTATACTGTATAGTATTGGTGAATAGAGTGAGTGATTGTGCTGCAGGTTCTTTTACTTATTGGTTGTTGAAATTTGAGTGAAAAGAATAGTACTTTCATCCTTCAATAAGTATATAAATTAATTATCAGCCACACCCATTAGATATAAATAGCTGCATATTTATAAATTTTCATATATTTTGTTTGACAGTTAAAAAAATATAAGATCGAAGTTTTAATATATCTTTTTATCTTGTAAAAAATATTGGCCAAAAGATTCATTCTGGTTTATGCCACTGGTAGGAGTTCTCTGAAACCTGACTTCTCTAAATTTGACTTTTGAAGGGAATAAGATAAAGCTGCTTTGCTTACATTGATTAGAAGCATCCTCGTTGGGTGAAAATAGCTTAAAGCTACTAATATGATTCAAAGCATGTCGTATATATTCCTGCCCTTATCCCTATAGATATTTTGCTCTGTTCATATCTTAGAAGTAAAGAAATCATTTAGTATATGTGCTCTAATTAATGCTTTTGCCTAACCGACAAAAGAAGGGGAAAATACTTTGATTTATATCATATACAATGTATGATTATTCGGATTAAAACACCGAAATAAACATATACCTAATTGCCTACGCGAGTCACTTTAGATAGTTTCAAATGTTAGTACAAAAACACGTGCATCACATCAAAGTGGTTTTTTAGAAGTAAAATCTAGTTTTAATGGAGCACTCAAAACCCTTAATTGTGCATATTTTTTTTTTATATTATCTTTGAATCAAAGGCTCATCAATTCAAAAGGCTTGTTAGGTTCCAAAGGCACACACGTTGGGACAAGGAAATTGCATCTTTCTCTATTTCCATCTTATAGGCATCCATTGAGCTATGTGGGTAAGTTAATGTACAAGTGCTTTTTTACAATTTCTTGCTTTATTTATTCTCCTACAATGCTACTTGATCCACACCTACTTTCTTGGTGGGAATGAAACTTTCAAGGACATTTTTCCCCTTGACAAAAGGCTGTCAAATAGTACTTACTTTCAAGTTTCTATGGCTATACACTCATATCAACATCAACTTTTTTAGAATTTGCTCATTCATCAAACCCATTATCATGTCATACCCAATGTTTGGGTCGTCATAATGATTCTCTCTTACAAGGTTTTGATTCTTTATGGATTGGTGTGTATAATATATTACTAGCCCATTAGAATAAAAGGAAGCAAGCAATAAAAAAGTGCATGCATATCCAAAGTGGGAAGTGCTTATCACATAATCAACTAATCTGACTTTTTCTTAACTTTAGAATATGGGTAATTTGTGGTGTTTCTAAGCACAAAAAAGATATATTCAATCTATTATAAAAATTCAATTTTTTCTATTTTTTTTTTGGCACAACAAATCATATGGGTAACCTAAGTGTGGTTTCATAAAAAATAACCACATGGTTATATATTCTTCTTTTTAGAAAGTAATCCATGTGTAAGTGTACAAGCAATAATTATGGGTTACTTATTGGTCATATGAATCATGGCTTTCTCTATAATGTTGAAATGGTACTATTATAGATTGGTGACATTAATACACATGCCACTCGAAATGGTCAAAACAGTTCCAAAGAAGCATTCACCTATGAAAAAAGCTAGAAAATCTTAGACACTTAAAAATCAACAGTCATCTTTGCCTGTCAAGTGTCAGGGGCCACATGGTTTGCACTGTTGCAAAATATGTATACCGACAAATTTCATCTTATATTAGATCATACATAAGATAGTCTAAAATAAATTAGTGTGTGCAAAGTAGCCTCAACAATATCATTTAAGGCCTATGTAAATGGTTTTGACATAAATGATTAGATGCTCCTACAATGTTAATAGGGTTTAATCCCATTGACATTATAGGAAATTAACATTAAAATCTCAATCCACTTTGACATGCCTAGTTTAAGATGTAATGGTGCAAATGCTCAACCTTTCCCAATTTCTCGACATTTTATCGGAAATTGATTTTCAGTTGTTTTATTATATCGAAAGTTATTTCTAAAAGTGTAAAATTGATCAAAATACATTATTGAAAGATTAGCTGTATATGGTTTATTTTAATCAATTTTCCTCCTAACTCTTAAAACAAAATCTTAAGAGTAAGGTAATCTTGAGATCTTTAACAAATGCAAGTAATAGATTTTTGCGTTTTTGTAATAAAACTAGTACCTTAATTTACTATTTATTTTTAATCACCAATTATTTTTAACACAACCTATATTCTCTTGTCCTCATTTTGATTTATATTTTTAATTTTAATGTTGTTATAAAACTTCATATGTATTTTTTCTTTATATGCAGATTGATTTATACATCAATTTAACTATACATAAATTAATTATGCACAACAACTCTTGTTACTTGGCTTCTCCCATAATTTAATCTTTGAGGCGAGTATTTATTATCATAATTATTACCTAAGACTCAACATTATTTGCAAGTGAAAATGACAAAATAAAAGAAAGGGAAGACAGAGGAGACAATCCAAAATGAGTTTAAAAATCAGATACTCAATATATTAAGCACATACGCAATACATCACATGGTCCCTACCACACTCTTAAATCCTTCAACAGTTGCAACTGAAACAGCCAAAACATGTAATAAAAAAAGAGAGTAGCTGGATTAATTATTAAACATCAATTATCACTCACTATCGTGCTCAAATTACAAATGCTTAATAAGACTAATACTTGATGGACACGGCGCAATTGGGTTTGTAATTGTGGTATCAATCCAAAGGTATAAAGGAGGTGGCTCAAGTCTCGACTACCGATGCAATTCACAAATGTTTGATATAGTGATATGTTATATATATATATATATATATTATGTTAAGAGTTTAAAGTTAATTTTTACGGTTGTTTATAAAATTTTTCTATGATAATTATATCATCTCATCTATAAATAAATAAATAGATTTTTAAATAAAATAATTACTTTTAAACATTTTTATTTTTTTTTATAAGTTTAAAAAAAAATTTAAATCTGACAATAATTTTTTTTAACAATCTAAAAATAATTTAAAAACTATTTCAATGTTAAATAATTTTTAGTAGATTCTAAAAAAATATAATTTTTTATCATTTTTTTAAAGTGATTTTTTACTACCATAGATAAAAATAAAATAACTTTTTATTTTTAGAAAAATATCTAAAGAATATAGAATACTGAATCTTTTTAAATCTATAACAAAATTATCTTTTAAAAAATTATTTATTTATAAAAATATTTTTTTATTTTTTTATTTACAAGTCAATTTTGTAGAATTATGTTTAATATTTAAAAATCTCTTATATTTTTATTAATGATAAAATTAAAACAGAATTTAAATTAAAAGATGAAAATAAAAAATATTTTTAGAAAATAAATGTGCCCCATGTGTTCGCTTTGGCTGTAACTAAGACCCTCTAGATGAGAAACACAAATCTCTGTAATAGTCTAATGGAGATAATGTCCATTCACAAATTATTTTCTTTGATGTGCTTTTCTTTTGCTTAAAAGCTGGCCTATTTGGAGGCATACAAGACAAGACATTTTACATTGTGAAAACGATTTGGTAACCCCTAACCTAAAGAATTTGCAAGATTTGAGTTCAATTTTGTCAATTGAATGATGTTTGTAACCTAGGGAAGCGATTGAGTTTTTTTTTTTTAGTTGGAACAAGATTATTTGTATTAAAGTTTTATGATGTTATTGTATCACAATCAACCATACATTTGAATTTAAAAATAACTATAATAAAAAGTAAATTATTTTAATAATTTAATAATTAGAGATAGTGAAAGTACCAACCATATATTTGAATTTAAAATTAATTATAATAAAAATAATTGTAATAATAATTTTTTTTTCTTTGTAAAAAACCTATACTTTTTTGTTTGAATCAAAGAAACTAATAGAGTAAATCGTCAAATTGTCTTTTGAAATTGTAGGAGTCGAACATTTATTATTTTGAATTTTGGAAATAAACAAATAAAACTTTGAAATTAAAAGATATCGGGCAGTAGGGTGCTTTCGTTAGTTTACTCCGTTAATGAGGATGACATAGACGTTAAATGCTTGTGTGACAAGGCCAACTGATAATCAACTTATTGCTACATAAGAGATGGCTAATTTGTTCGATTTTGAAAACGAAATTCATTTTTAAAAAGAAAAATTGAAACTCTACCATTATTACAACGGTATCATCTTCATCCATATAATTTATTTTTGTTATTTTTTCATGATTTTATATCTTATAGGAACCTTCATTTATATAATCAATTTTTTTTACTCTTTTATGATGTTCAAATAATAGAAAATAAAAGAATAAAAAACTACTTATTCTTCTTCCGACACCAAGATTGCACATAAAGCCTTCTCTACACACACTAAATGTGGTGAAGTAGAGAATTGTGATTTGTGAGTTCGAACTTGCACCTAACATATAAAATGTCTATGTAATCTTTTATCATCGGAGATATGTTTATGAGACAAGTTGCGATTTTAATATTTACTATAATAAATATTTTGTGACGGGTCAAACTCATCCCAACAAAAGCCAAGTTTAGCACAAATCTGGACTCACCTGACCCAACCAATTAGCATCATAGAACCATCTCAAAATTAGAGCAAACCACATACAAAGATGTAATTCAAAATGACAGTCTACCACCTAAACCTCCAATCATGATTATTAGATGGATGAGGAGAGAATCCAATTATGATAAACATGGTAGCTTATCTATGCACCTCTTTTGAGTCATGTGATGACAATCCTACTATAATCACAGTCACTAGATGACACTCACCTTCTTTTGATCACAAGGACACACGTTTAACATCAAAGGGTGGTCCGAGGATCACGAATCCCTTTCTGATGATCATAACAGATATCTTCTAGAAACCCTATGAGGAGTTACTATAAAAGCAGAGTCTTTTAGGTCTCCTATATTTAATATTTCTAGTATTGAATAAATATTATATTAAAAAAAAATATTTGTAGTTATACATATTTTTGTGAAACATTTGAAGTTATATTTAAATTGAATGAAAGATATTCAAAGGGAATAGTTAAGAAAAAAAATAGGTATCAAACAAATTCTATGCTTTCTGTTTTCAAAATATATTTAAAAAATTAATATATCAAATCAGTTTTTCTATTTTCAAATATTTAAAATAGTTTGAAAAAGTAATATTACCAAACACATTTTTTAAAATTTTGTTCTTGAATACAGTTTTTTAAATTTGTTTTATAAAATAGTTTTCAAAAACTAAAAATCAAAATTCAATATAATAATCCTAATTCTTTAGTTTTTATAAAGTTTCAAAATTTACTTTTAATTTCTATAAAAAAAATTCTTTTTTTTCATAATTTTTTTATTCACTTTTATTTCATATTTTAAATTTTTTTGTTAAAAATTGATTTTTTTTTAGTCTCTAAAAAAACTCTATAAAATAAAAATTAGAAGAGAAATTTCTTTTTTATAAACTAAATATAAAATGTCATATTTTTTTAATCTTTTATTGGTGAAACCTGTGCAATTGAGCTGGATGCGCATCATCCACAGTGCTTGAATGTGTTTGAAGTTTAGTGGTATAGTCCTTTTATAAGATTCTTAAATAATTTTAATTAAATAATTTTAAATAAATAATCACATTTATTTATATGTTTATTATATTTTTCACTTGAGTCCAAAAGTATAGTTCCCCGCAAATATATAGTTTTATAGATATAAAAAAATAATATGTATTTAAGATGTTAATATCAAGTAAATTTGATATATTCTTATATACAAGTGTGCTTACTACGTAAATATCAACGTTACAATTACATTCTCCAATAATATCTCAACCTTAGTAAACTGAGTGAATTATCGTGTTTGTAAACAAATCACTGCAAATTTATCAAAATTTATAAAATAATAATAATAATAATAATAATAATAATAATAATAATAATAATAAATAAAACAGAAAAAGGACTAGAAATGAATGGGGTATGGTAGTTACACGCAGTTGGATTTGCAGCATTTATGCAGGTGCAGGTAATTTATGAATAACAAGACTAACTATGCATAGACAAAGCAAAGACTGTGAAATTATTAATGGTTTGTGCATGCAAGTCTTGTGTAAGTGGATAGATCAATGAGTCTAAGAATTTACTCCTATATATGCATTGTGCGACAAGCCACGTGAGTTTTCCAACAAGCATAATATAATAAAGAAATAGTTGTACTTTATTGATATAAAAAAATCAAAAAACAAAGTCATCACATACTTTTACGTACGCTCACACCATTATGTTAAATTGAAACATGTATGGTATGTTGAATGGTTTTGGTAAACAATACTATACGATTTTATTTTATCATCCGAAATTATAATTTATTATCTTAAACAATTACAAAACGAGTGTGATCATATGATTCATCAATAATAATAATTGAAAAATTGATTTTCAGATTTATGAGAAAAAGAGATTCTATTGTTTATCGATAATATATGTTTTTATTTCTAAGTTTTAGATAGAGTGTTTGTAGATACCCTAGATAGAAGTTATTATCATATTAATCTATTTAATTTTTTATATGCTACAAAATTATCATTTTAACTATTTTAGTTTCTGTTAAAGTGTTAATATATATATTTTTAAATTATATTATTGCATTATTGCAGTCATATTTATAATATTATAAAATATTTTTTTTATAAATAATAAACTTAAAATTTAAAATGATTTTGTAGAAAATAAAAAATATAATTTTTTTAGAATGATTAATAATAATAATTTAAAATCTTATAGGGATACAATTTATTTAACCTCGTATAATAGAATCAAAATTTCAGTGAAATTATTCGAATATAGTATTTTATTTCACATTTTCAAGTAAAATATTTGTACATATATATTCTCGTAAAATTGTAAAAACATTATAATAATATAAATACATATATTATAAAACATACTTTAAATTTATAATCATTTTATTGATGACAAACATCTATAACATATTTGTTTTATAAAGTAATTTAAAATTAGTGTATTTTATACCAAAATATTTTAATATATTTTTAATTTCTTTAAATTTTATTTAGATGATATTAAGATACATGCTAATAATAAAATATATATTTCTCTATTAATTTTTTTTATTTGTGATAAAAAAAAACTTTAATTTAACTAAATATTAGTGAAATACATGTGTGTTGTATCTGGTTTATTTAGTAAGTTATGATTATAATGTAATAGAGATAAAATTGACAATCACTTTATATTTTTAACATATATTATATTCATTATCACATAAAATACAAGACTCAAATATTATATTTAATACATAAATTAAAGAGAGTAAATTTTTATGATACATTTTAGACCCGTCGTTAAAAACAATAATAAATTGAATTAGAAGTTATATAAAACATACAAAATTGATTTATATGATATTCAAATTTATTTAATTTAATTTAAACTTATAATATATTAAATTTTTTTCTATATCATTTCTTTAAGTAAAACTCATATTACTTAAATTCTCAATTTAAGATTAAGTTTAAAGTTAGACAATCAATCAGGATAATTCAAAATCATGTACGGCTCGATGGCAAGACTACTAAAGCAACCGTATTAGGCCACTATGAAAAATAAAATTTATACTTTATTAAAAGGTCTCCACAAAAAATTACTTAATAAAAAGACTTCATATTTTAATATTTTTAAAATTAAAATATATAATTACTTTTAAAATTTAATATTATCTCGACAATATTAAATCAATTAAAAAATATATATGACATGACATCAATTATATTAATTTAGTGATGTCATGTTAAAATTTAGAAAATTTATTTTATATATATCAAAATACCAAGAATACGAGTTGCAAGCAAATAGTAACACTACTAACAAAAAGACTTCATATTTTAATATTTTTAAAATTAAAATATATAATCATTTTTAAAATTTAATATTTTCTCAAATATATTAAATCAATTAAAAATAGATATTATATGACATTAATTATATTAATGTAGTAATTTCATGTCAAAATTTCGAAAATACATTTTATGGCTCATATGCCAAAATACCAAGTATATGAGTTGCAACCCAATGGTGACACTGCGGATCTAATAGTATAGATAATATAAGTGAAAATAACTTAAAAGAAAAAGGAAAATACTTTTTCAATGCAAACTAATTTTAATAAGAATTATTGATTTTAACATCTCATTGTAATTTTAATAAGAATTATTGATTTTAACATCTCATTGTATAATTGTAACTGTTACTATGTTTAATAATTTAATATAAACGATAAGTTTTATTAATTCAACCGTTAATTATTGATATAATATATTAATGATCAAACACACAAAGATTTATATAAATCTCAAATTTGTATTATAGAATCTAGCTATCGATATTTACTTATATTTTTTTTTATCAGTTTATTATATATGTTCTTTAGAAATTATTTATTTAAGTGTCAAATAGTTTTAAAATTTTGTAAATTTTATGGAGTTGAACTACCTAATAATAACTCTTGCTTTGATTAATGAAATTTATAATTTATATTGAGTTATTAAACGGAACAATTCATTAAAAAATTATCTTTAGGAGTTAACGGATCTCTTCCATATATATAAATTCATAGTTAATATTGAGTTATTAATCGGAGCAACTCATCATAGAGTTAACGGATTCCTACTCTTTTTATTATTATAAATAACTTTATTTTCTTTTGATGAAAAAATTCAGTTTTTATTTCATTGTAAAAAATTGGTTGTTATATTAATTAAAAAAAATCAATTTTTTAATACTTAAAAATTAGTAATTTCTAAAAATAATCTTATTTATCATATTAAAAAATTATTTTTTCAAGAAAAATAATGCTTTTTTATATTAGTTTAAAAATGTTTTTTTTAATTATCTAGAAAATAATTTTATTTATTATTTTCAAAAACATTTTATTTTTACAAAAAAGGAAGAAATGTTTTTTAATATATTTTTAAAATAAATATAATAATATAAACATTATAATTTATTTTTTATTAAGTAAATAATAAGAGGGTGGTTGGTGGTGACCACGAGAGAGCTTTGCCATCCACGGTGGTAGGCGACATACCACTAATGAGTTTTTCGATGTGTTCTGAAAAAATTGAAAAATAAATTGGTACATAAAAATTTAAATTTTCTAAAATACAATTGTTTATCAGAAAACTTGAAAAAGAAAATTGACACACAAAATTTGATTTTTTAAAACACATTTGTTTATCAGAAAATTTAAAAATAAAATTCAAATACATAAAGTTTAAATTTTCTAAAAGACATATATTTCGAAAAACTTTTTTTTTATATTTTTTAAAATTCAAGTTGTGTTTAGTGGAGTAGAAAAAATATTATTTTTTCAAAAAAAAAAAAGATAAAAGAGGAAAATAGGCAATTATATAAAACATGGGATGGGAGTATGAGTATAAATGTGGAAAACAGAGTAAAATTTTCTATTATTAATTAAATATTTAAATAAATAAATAATAATATTTAATATTTAATTTTTTTTTGTTTTTATTTTACAATTAGATTATTTATTTTTAAATTAATAAAAAAAACTGTTTTTATTTTAAAATCGGTTTATTACCAAAAAAGAATGTTTTTAAAAATAATAAATAAAGTTTTTTATACTTAATTATAAAAAACATTTTATTTTAAATTATATAAAAAATGGTATTTTTAAATTATAAGAAAACACCTTTTTTTGTTAAAATATTTAAATTTATTTTTTTAATTAGTAAAAATATATTTTAGAACAATTATAATAATATTTATTAAAGCTATCTATATTATAAATATACAAGTAACCAAAAAATATTATAAACTTATATTAAATAAATATAATTCATTAGATATAAATAAATAAATATAATCCATTAGACCTATAAAAATTGTAAGATAAATTGGAGTCATCCATATTATTAAATAAATAGATTGAATCAAATCCATTAACTAATTATTTGTTTTGTGTATAAATATATAAGTGGATAGATTTAATAGACGATAATTAATAAATTGAGTTTTCACCTCTAATAATAATTCAAAAGTAACACCGACATACTTAGAATATTATTATACACAACTCTTTTGACAAACAAAACCACCACCCTCCAACTTGGGTTGTTGAATGGATACCAATCAAAGGTATAGACTATTAATAAGAACAAGAATGCATCTTTTCACCATAAACAAATATGTTAAAACGGCTAAAAAGGTTTTTTATTTTTAGAGAGAAGGGATCAATTAGGGAGGTTTTTTTTTTGAATAACTTAGGAAATATTTAGATCTAAAATGTTAATGAAAATTAAAATTTATACCGTCTGTTTTTGAGTTTGATTTGTCTTAGGTCACATGTTAGTCACATGATGTGTTTTATATCGATTGTCACCCATTTTGTATAATAATGAGGAAAAGGATATCCTACAAATGCATAAAATTTAGACAGGTTTGGGGCCCCAACAAATTGTAGTGATGGGAAAGACAATTGGATCCAATTAATTAAGGGGTAATGCTTATCACTGGGTCTATTACAAGTGTACCTAATATGGCCCTTTTAGGTTAGCCCGTGTATACCACGATATATGTGTGGAGGATTGTTTAGGTGGATTATTATATCATCATTCATCGTATATTAATATTTAAAAATATTCAAAATTTTAATAAAGTTTAAAATAAAAATTTATGATTCTCATCATTTTTATAATAAAGACAGTGATTTGACTCATAAAGTTTAATAAATTCGACTTTCATAAACATACTTTTATTTTATTTTATTTCCACAAGACAACACTTATGTTAGTTGAGATTTATATTTTTCAAATATCAATCCACACTACAGTGGTTCTAAATTTACATTTTTATTTATTATTATATTCAATATATTTTCTCCCATAATAGCACTAAACAACAATGATGTAAAATTAATCAAATATAAAAAAATTCACAATGATTTGTACAGTGTTTATAAATTTTCATCAAATAGGAGTAAATGACTATATAGGTATAGTACAAAAAACAAGGGATAGAGTTGTAACTGAGCAATGTCACATGTCTGTGGTTTAAATTTTGAAAACTTTATGATAAATGTTGATACTAAAAATCAAAAGTTGCATTATTTGCTCCGGAATGAAAGTTCGGTAAGTTACGTATGTAGATACATTAAGAAAAAAGCTAGACACATATTTGAAAACACTACCCCTCAACCTATTGACTAATTAAGGTTAGAAAAAGTTTGTTTACTAAATAATTAAATTAATTAGTTTCCAAAATATTAGTTAGTCTTGTGATTTGTCTAGAAAGGTTGGTGAAGAAATATATAATATTAAGTGGGAATGAGATTTTGAAATAAGTGAAGGCATGAATTATGGGAATGACAGAGAGGAAATTGGGTCAAGAAGGCAACAAAGCAACGTGGTGGCAAAGGAAATGAAATGGAATGAAACAAGTTAAAAATTTGTGTAGCTGGTGGTACCCCCACATCAAGTTCTATATTTAAAAAAATGTTGGATGAGTTTAGACATATACTATTATTTATTAATTTAATTTAACAACAAAATTGACCCTTTAATTACTTTGATAAGTGGTGATTATCGAGGGACGTCATAAAGATATTTCAGATGTTACGTTTTAATTTAAAAAAATAAATTCATGATAAAAAAATGTAATTTTAAATAATAATTTTTTTTTCAAAATTTTATATTTTATTAAATAAAATACAATAAATTCAAAATATTTTATTTAAATTATAAATAATATTTTAATAAAACTTAAATCTAATAACAATTTCTAGTTATAGAGTTATTTTTCTAACATTTTTGAAATAAAATTTTTAACTACATTTTTACATTATATCGTCTATAATATTTTATATTATATTATAAAAAAATTGAAATCCCACATTAATCGAAAGTTTTGTACAGTTGGAGGGAGCATGAATAGTAATGAACCCCAACTCAGGCGGACACAAAGAAGATAGTAAAATTGGAATGCATGTTTGTAGGTTGCATAACAATTAAAAAAATGCATTGAAATAATAATAATAGGTTAAGCAATTGATATATTGTGAAAAGCAGATGGCATGAATATGTTCACGTTATGTGTTGGGGGTAGCATTTGAATTTTGAACATTTAATTATTTGTTTGGCGAGGTGGATTTGATTCTAACAAGAAATAAAGCTGTGAGAATCTTTCATGCGATGCGATGCGAGAGGGACCGAAGAAAAAGAGAGAGAGGAACGCGTGATGAGCGTTATATATTAATGGGTCTCGTTTTCCCAGAGTTAAAACATACAAATAAATCTAGTAATTCATTGATATTTTATCTTGTGCATACATGCCTTCTTTAGAGTTTTCCAAGTTAGTTTTGTATTTGTGCTGCATTCTTTGAAAGAAAAACAAATCATATAGTGATTTGATAAAAGAAAATGGTGTTGAAACTTGGATCCACGTACGTTAATTTTTATAATAGCTGTGGATTACTTTTTTAAGTGAACCATTGTGGATTAGATTGATTTTCACTAAAAAGATAGGAGTATAATTTTAGATTTGTTTAACCGGTATAAAATATGGGTCCGCTTCAGTTTTCAAAATTTTGAGGTCCACTTATTTATGTTCTCTTTTTCACAAAGGTTTACTTGCTTTTGAGGCATGACCGGGAAATTAATTAGACGTGTTTATAGATTTTGTTTTGTTAAAAGCCTTTGGAACGGTATTTATTAAGCACACACAATTATATATAAAAAAGTAATAATATATATCATCTTTGTCCCTAATTATAAATATTTATTTACAAAAAAGTTTGTTCCTTAATATAAGGTTTTTTCAATTTACTATATGTATTTATTATTATTTTTTAAACAAAACCTTAATTAATGCTATTAACTTGTCTTAGAATATAAAAAGCCATTATAATACATTAATTATAGTATAAATTTTTCTTAATAAAAACAAAATTTGTAATGAAGACTTAAATTTAGGAACATATATATAGTAATTGAATGTATATATTAGCCTTTTATTCATACATTAGTTTAAATTAAAGGTTTAATTGTAATTTTGATGATATAATTTTTTTTAATTTACGAAATTGATCCGTTTACTTTAAAAGTCTACAGTTTTGGTGTCACTATTATATTTTGTATTAAATAAATTACGATTGAATGTATTTTAAATAACTTGAGATACAATTCAATGATATAGATCTATCTAGATGAATTAATTATTTATATATCATTAATTAAATTAAAATATATATATTTTTTAAAGTGTTTTATTCCAATTTCACAAATGTTAATCATTATACATTATCGTATCATATGTTACATTATTTAGACCATATCACATCGTTATTTTTTTGTTAAAAAATCAAAAGAGAAACACTAAAACTGTTGATTTTTAAAATAAAGATATCAATTTCATGAATTAGAAAAATTTAATTATATATAATATTAATAAAACTTATTACTTTTAAAGTTACATATATGAATGATTAATGATTATGATTTGATGAAACTACTTTATAAAATATTTACATTCTTACTAATTCAATTTTATTGAAGAAAGTTACATTCTCACTAACCTCAATTTGATAACACAATAGATACGAATTGAAGTTAAATTTTTGTATAAGTAAATACTTAAATATTTTTTTATATATAACACCAAAATATAAGCTTGTTGTATTAACTTAGCTTTAATGTTTTTTATATAAACGTATTTTAAAAATATTAATTACTTCATCTTTACTAGAGAAAAACACACACACCATATACATAAATAAATAAATGCCCAAGTTTTTAACCTTTTCATAAAGGTAGCATCCAAATCATTATATTTGTTATGCTTCACAGGAATAAAAAAACTATCATATATCACTATATATAGTTTTTATATCTCATCGAGAAAAAAATATTTGTATTTAAATTAATGTTTTTACAACATAACGGATGTTACTTTGAAAGTAAAGTGGTATATCATTTAATTAATGAGAGAAAGTTTGCCACAAAAGTAATCTATTATATCAATTTGTTAAAATTTCTGTTATTTTTTTAAAGAATCTAACAAATTCATATACATCAAATTCAGAAAAGTGAAGTATTGCGAGTTTGAATATAACTCTACTTTAACAAATATTTTTTACGGTCTTTTATTATTTGAGTTGCAGTTATGAAAGATTAAAATTTATACTTTATTTTATAATATATATAGTATTAATTGGTTCGAATTTGTTAAATAATTTTCTTTCTGTCCAAGAAACAAAAAGAATAAAAGTTAAATAAGCTAACTATAGAGAGGAAGGAATTCTCTTTTTCTCCTTCCTTGTCACCTTTTTTCCTCCATAGAATTGGTAGCAAAAAGTGGATGGGGATGATGTGTAACTAGTTGAAATAATTAATTTCATATATATATTTATTGGATCGGCACCTCGGCTTTAATTTGAAAGACAACAGCTAGCTAGCAACATCTCTTGTTTGCTTCCAAATTCAATAAAATGCCAATTAATTAACACCAAAGTCATGGCATGGCATATACATTTTGATCGATAGTACTCATCTCTAGCTTCTCTAATGGTCCCCTTGATCGAGCTAGCCCATCATCACGATAGGGAAACCCAATATAAGAATTAAGAGTGAAAGAGAAATATTCTATGTAATTGTATTCATTATTTTGTGACTAATTAATTAGTGCATGTCTTTTTCTTTTGCTTCTAATTAAGTGAGGACAAATTAAGGCATTTATAAAATTCAAAGGAGAAATTAAGGTCATGGTATCTTAATTATCATAACACGCGGAGATAGCTGCTCTCTCAATTGTCTCTATTGATAGTATATCATATCCTAAAATTAATCAATTAATGGTTGGATTTGCATTAATAATCCTTACTTTGTACACATCGCTTTCTCTCCATCGTGTTATATTATACTCAGATTATAGCTTAACATATTTATCATACACTTTATTTTTATAATTATATCTTCTCCCTATTCTTTTCTTCGACAAAACATCTTCTCCTTGTTATTTCATTCTTAACTTTATGTGTTATACATTAGAGTACTGATATGATATATCGCTTGCAAGTTGCAACCCACTACCTATCATGAATTATTTCTCTTCTTAATCATAATTTTTCTGTTCAAAAATCTATTTATTTCAATACAGTTCAAAGAGAATCACACTTAGCCAAAAACATGTTTTAATATATGGTAAAAATTAGCTGATAACTCTTAAGCTAATAGAAGTATTTGGTAAAGTTTGCAGTTCAATTACCTAATAAATTTTATATCAATTAATGTTTAAAATATTTCTAAATTAGTAAGTTAAAATTTATTTTTATTAATTTAAAATTTATTAATCTGATATTTTTTATTTAGATACTTTATTTATTTTAAATTATAATAAGTAAATTATTTAGTTCAAAATATTAATTATTTTAAAATTAAAATTAATTGTAAAGAATTGAAAACTATAATAATTAAATTATTTATTAATATAATCTACTTTTTATTTCTTTAACTGTTTTATTCATTTTAAATTATAATAACTAAATTCTCTACTTTAGACTATTATTTATTGAAATTATTTTAAAATTTAAAATTATTATTTAAATTATTTACCAGTTTATTTGTTTTAAATTATAATAAATAAATTATATATAAAAGATAATAAATGATTTTTAGTTACAATAATAAATATAAAATTGATACAAAATAGTGATAAACTATAAATTATAAGATCAAAAGTAATTTAAAGTAGTTTATCAAAAAACATTGAAAAATATATACTCATAAATAAATAAATAAGCTGTAAACAAACTTGTATTTCTTGCAAAAAGACTTAAAACTATAACGGCTAACATAGAATGCAGGGAGGCCTTTTATAGCTCTTCCTCTGATATGTGAGCATTATGTAATAAACAAATTTTAAATCATAAAGGTAAGCACTATAAACTATACACTATAAAATGATTTAATAAAGACATAAAAATACTCTTTCATAAGTTTCCTTTACAAAAATCTCTCAACATAGGTTTCATAAATCTCCCAAACTCACACTAAGGTAAAAAATCTACTACTTATGTTTTTAGGTGTAAAAAATGAATCAACTCTTTAATAGATTTTAATTTTGATAAATTTGTATTGAAAATTAAATAAATAATAGGGAATTCATAATTTTAAGGTTAATAAATGTGAGTCTAAACTGTTTAGTGTTTTTATCCTATTTTTACAATTGCCCAATTTTTAAAGTTCAATTTAGAAAACTAACTAACTATATATATATATATATATATATATATATATATTATTATGCGATAAATTTGACAAATTACGTGTGGAATCTATGTAGGCAAAACAAATTTATTTAAAAACTTGAATTAGGTATATATATTATTATTATGCGATAAATTTGACAAATTACGTGTGGAATCTATGTAGGCAAAACAAATTTATTTAAAAACTTGAATTCGATTACCTTGTCCCACTTTTATAATTTGTGATCAATAATTGCATAAAAAACTGATGCCACCATTTAAAGACCTTATTTTATTAGCGACATTGTTAAGGGATTATGTAATAGAATCTGAAGTAGCAATGTTGATTTATAAAGAATAGGAGTTTGAATTATAAATGTTTATATTTAAAATTTCTGAAAAAATTTAAGAATTTAACTCAAGAATAATCTTGGTTAAAAAAACAGAAAACAGATAACGTTCTTGGTTTTTACCAAAAAACGGATAACGCTCTTGATTAACTTAAAATCAGAAATTCAGTTTATGTTTTTAACTTAAATGATTAATCAAGTTTAATAAATAAGGAGATAAGAGAAAAAAAATACTACGGATGTATTCTGGTTCACCCAACTTAGGCTACGCCCAATCCTCACAACTGGTAGATTTTCCCTTTAAGTGTTCAAAACAAATAACTTTCTTGGTTTTACAGCACCTAGCTCAAATCAATCTTGATCTGTTACAGACTTAAACTTTTTTCTACCCAAAAAGAGATTAATCAGGTCACCTATCAACCTTGAGTTCGAGTTTTACAATCTACCCAAACTATACTTTTAAACTCTTATAGTTTGAGTTTTACAATAATGACGAGATTGTTTTGATAGAATCTGAGAAGTCTCAACTATTATTTGAGATTCGATTCTTTATAAAGAATTCAATACAATAATAACAGAGTATTGAAATATAATCAGAACTGATTTTTTCTTGAGAAAGTGAGAATTTTAAGTATGTGAATGTTAATGATTTAATGAGACTTGTTAGCATTTGAACTTCTGCAATTTCCCTGATAATTTTCCTTCATTTTCTAGGCATTTTAGAGCAACTAATAATGCTCAAAAGAGTTGTTGGCAGTGTTTTGTCAGTTTTGACCAAAACCAGTATATATGAATAAAAATATTTCAGCCTTTTAAATACTTTTGAACTCTGTTGGCTGTGCTGATTTCTTTGTTCTTGATCAGATTTCTCTTGAGTTTAATGATCATTTATACTTCAAATATATTTGTTGATGTCTTTGCTTCGATCTGAAGTTTTGATTCTGTCAAAACTGTTTGGAGAATGATGATGAACTTCTGCAGAATTTTAATGAAAATTCTAGAGATTGATAATCAATCTGGAGTTCTAGTCTTTGAACTTTCTAGAGATTGATGATCAATCTGGAGGTTCCATTTTGATCATTCTGGATGTCTTCCTGATTAATCTAGATGTCTTGTATAATTAAAGATTGTTTAACTCTCTTGACAGTCAAGCTGGAGAAGGTTCAGACTTTTTTGATCTTGCTTAATTCATGACATTTTCTCTTTGTGATTTGAATGGTTTCTTTGATTAGAATTGATGTTATTTGTTCCTTGTCAAGTACTGATAATATAAGTGTCAAACCCAGAGGCAAAATCGTCTTTGAACTAGTGGATATATATTGATCTTAGGGATGTGATGACTACTCTTGATCCTGGAGAACGTTCTTCGTTATTACAGATTTTGTCTAGAATGTTCTCCTTTCAGTTTTTATCTTTTATTTGCTGGTTTCTTTGAATTAATCCACTCAAAAACACAAGTTAAATTAACATAACATTTAGAATTATAATTAAGATTTTTAATTAGCCTTTATTTAAATTCATCAAAACTTAATTTGAGAGTTTGTCTTAACAGAATCAACATACTAAGACATGATCATCCATGTAGATATAATCATCTTGCGCTCCAATATACTTGGAATCAACACACACACACACAAAAAATGATCACAATATCTTTTGAAAGCAAATCCATTTCGCTAAAGACTGCATATGATAATCGGAACCTATGAATTAGAGCATACATCTTCTGATTACGTGGTCTCAGAAGTTTAGAATCAAATTATTAAGTATATGTCACACCATCATATGTGATTAACACTTTAAGAAACGAAGGACATTACATGTCGAGAATAAATAGTACGAGGATTCATTACACTTTATTGGCACTCTCATATATATATTCTTATGAAAAGTTACAAGAATACAAGTGCCATATGACAAACCAACAACAATAAGTTGTCAACTCATGATAAGCAATAAATATATAGAATTATTCTTTAATGAATATATTTTGATCGATTATAATAGATAATATACAAAATGTTGAAGATAAAAACTTTAACAACAATATAAAATTATACACTCTCAACAAATACTCAATTCTTACGGTTAATACTAAAAAAAACTCATATCCATGCACAATAAAGAGAAAAGAATAAGTTTTGAAACACCAGTGAAAACTCAGCCTCATTGCATTGTATATGAAAGCTTTTTTCATCTTTTAAATGTGATTAAATCATTTAACCTCCCACAGAAGAGCTATTTGTTCTTATGTAGTTGCATGATCTTTATATCTTGTCCAATAGTGATGTGCTCCTTAATAACTTTATTGTGTTAAGTTAGATTATTGAAAAGATTGGAGTACAGTGAGCTTGACATAAATATATTGTAGTAGTTTTTGATTTGTGTGACTGTATAGTGAAAATCTTTTAAGTTGAATGAATTGGACTAGCTATTAGGATGATAGTAAATCAGTATAAATATGTTGTTCACTATGTGTTTTGTTTCATACATATAGTATAATTATGTTGTTCACAGTATAAATCAATATAATATAGTAAATCAGTCTCTTTCCATTTCATAGATATAGTGTTTTGTTTTTAAAATAGCTTTAGAACTTATATTTTTCTCAAAAAAGAGTTTTGTAAAACTAAGTTTAAGTTAAGGTTTTGAAAAATATTTTGAAAATTCAATTCAAACCCCCTATTTTATTATTATGTTGTTCACATACATATATCTTCCATCGACTAAAACTAGACAAAGTATCAATTCATCCTTACAAACCTAACTTTTTAGATAATGAGTGTCCCTTTTATAAATTCATTACAAGTTTTATCTATTTTGAATGTAAGACTTGATTTTTTTTTTCAATAATAAAGACTCGGGAAAAACATCCATGGAAAAGTCTAGATGATAAAAGAAATTTTTACTCTATTTGTAGTTTTTTTTATTACTATTAGTTACTTTTTTTTTTTAAATGGCCAATGTTAATAACTAATTGTTATATTATGACGGGGAGCGTTGGGAGAAACAAGAGTCAAATATTTAAGATTACAAGAGATTTTGACACTATATCTCAACAAAAAACCCTTAAGTTATTAATTATATATAAGCCACATTCTCTTATATATATCTAGCATTTAGTTCATTTTAAGTTATCGTTGGACTTGACCACTCACACTTGAACCAAATATATTAATATGTTGTCCTTCACTCGATTTTAAATCCACATCCTCCAACTCGTTAACTTTGACTCAAACCGGTTGAGTTATCCAACCACCCCTAACTATTAATTACTTAAAAATAAAATTAACCAGCCATTGTGATTAATGGTTTAGCTTGTTAACTAAAGTGAGTACCCTTAATTAGCTAGAGTTCTGGTATTATGCCTTCAATTTAATGAGAAGAACCTATTGATATACATACGGTGAAATTTGTGTGATTGAGCCTACAAAATAATTAATTATTCACCTTATGAAACACAGTGATGCATGATGTGATAGGCGCAGTACTATTATTATCAATAAGGTAACTGTGCTACCATCCGTTGGATTAGGGGACCACTGCCTTCGGGTGGGTATTCAATAAATTTTGTTCTTAAACCCAAAGTTCTTTTGCTCCATATTCATTCGTTTTGGGTTTTTTGGGAGCTTGCAATATTTTCTTTATCGTTTGAGAAGGTAACATAGATCGAAAGTGATCCATTGTTTTGGATTTTTAAATTAAATTCTAATGTAAGTTTTCTTCTCTAATGGGGTCATCTTTTTTTGTGGTCCACCTTAGCCAGGTGTTTTTAAAATATTTTACGGTACTCGTTTAATCTACGTGTCCTAATCTTTTTTAACTTAATATTTTGTTTTGCTCAAAATAATATTAAGAGGCATAGATTAAGAAATTATTTTAATTAATTCTCTATAATATGTTGATTGAGAGACATGATGTATGTTTGTGTTGTCTAATAATTTGTCGTGATGTATTCAAAGTTGTGAATTTTTTTCTATGTTATTTTGTTAAAATGTTGTAAATGATAGTGAATGAGTGTCAATATAACTGATATGTTTTTATTATTCGAACATGCGTTTGCATTCTAGTGGAGGGAGTTATTATTAATGTTGTAATGAATTTGAGTACGGCTGTATTCTCTTTTAATAAATTTGGTTATATTAAAAAAAAATTAAGAATCTCTCCAACCATAGGTACATATAGTTGGGAAAAAAACATTAATAAATAATTTTTATAAATGGTAAAATAACATTAATGTAATAGACATGGACACAATGAGTGTATTAATAATTAATTAGATGCTGAAATTTAAAACATCAATAGTTTTAAATCAAAATTGAAAAGCTAATTAAAAAGATATGGAATGTAGAGAGTACCATATAAATATATATGATTATGTTTCCGATAAGCTTTATATGTATCACTAAAATTGGTGACATGTTGAAATCAATTAAATTTAAAATGTGGGCAAGGTGATGTAAGGACGCAACCATTTTTGTTGAATTATAGTAGTACATATCTGACAGGAGGTTGTATTATTTTCAAATTGAGGTGCAAATTATTCAATCAATGAATGATCAGCTAATTAATTTCTCAACTAACTAAAATTAGAATAGAAGAAAAGACAAAATTGATCATACACGCAGCACAATTTATCTGAAGAGTTTGGTGCATGCATGGGGCCTATATTATATTATGGATGGCCACAGAGAGGAAGAGTCTAAATAAAAGTTGTGTTGTGCCCACTAAACTAATGGATCTGTTGTGTAGTTAATTAGTAGCAGTTTGGTTGTAGAGAGATAGACTTTCATATATGGATCCTTTTATAAGAGGCATTTTGTCAATAATAATTTAGAGGTTCAATTATGGCTTTGGATCTCTCTTTCTTATATACACATTATATATTGTCATTCAGTAACACATATATTGTGCTAAAAAAAACACACACGAATATTGGTATGATATCTATTTTTTCTTTCGATGTGTTTCATCTATTGAAATTAATTTTTATTCGAGACAAATCAGACATAACTATTTATTACATATATTATTTATATTTATGTAACTATTTTATTTTATTTACACAAAATATCTACTATAATTTTATTTATATTAAAAAAATTGACTTTTGATAGTTTTCTAAATTTGTCTTTGGTCAATAATAAATCAAATACATTATCTTTTGTTAACTCAATTATCTTTAAAAAAAGATTAAAAATAATAATATTTAATTTGAATTTCAAATAATATTATTAATAAAATCTATTTTATAAAATTCATGTCGGTCACACTTTATATACGAGATCCACTTAATTTTTACTTCATAAAAGAATTAATGTTAAATAAAGTATTTTTGGAGTCTCAAGTCAAATATTTCATCTTACTTTTAATTCGTTTAAGGTTTTTACACATATATTAAAAAATATAATAATTACAAAAATTACATATCAAAACAAAAAAAGAAAAATCATTTTACTAAACTATTGATTTTAACATTTGATGTATTTTTCACTTATTGATATAAAATACAATAATATTTTAGAAATTGTATACGTATAATAATTAAATAATATTATAAAAAATTAATTAAAATATATATTAAAAATTAAAAATAACATTTAGAAACAATAGAAGAAACAGAGAGAACAAGAATATATAGAGACCCACCACAAGCTCCCCACAACTTAATGTTGTTTCCTCGTTACCATTATACTGTTTTTCTCTCTCTCCCCTCTGTTTGCACTACCTACGTGTTCTTGTGACTGCTATTATCATCATTCATTCATTCATTAGAAAACGGAATCCATCAATGAACAAACACACTGTCTCATAAATTATAGCACCACCCACCTTCCCCATCCAACTGTTACTGACAATTCCTTAAATAATTAATTACCTATCTACCAATTTTAAGACTATATATGTTGTGAACTTGTACTAAATAATATACGTTAAGCTTTTTTATAATCATAATTTGTTAATTTGGCCACATAGATGTTGTTTTGATTTGTGTGATGCTTTACTTCTCTAAGATTTTCTTCTATGACTTGATGTTTATGTCAACATTTTCTGACTTAGTGACCAATATTGTGATGATAAGTGCAAAGGGATGATAGTTTCTTAAACTATGTCCAAGTAAAAACCATAACATTTCAATAAGAATTTGGTCCCGAAGATTACTTATGAGGGTGATGTTTATTAAAACTCGGATAATGTAATCAAATGATCTATCATGTGTAGACTCTTCCAAATAGATGAGCAATCCTATGCTATCAATAATCGTAGACATTATTCTAGATTTTCAATATTTTTTAGGCAAACCATGTATATGGATTAAAACTTGAACAATTTTTTTTTTTTTTTTTGTAATTGTGGGTTAAATTGATCTTCCTCAAAGGGATTACACTCCAATTTCAGTAATAAATTATCATGCAAGTCAATTAGACGATAAACAAATAATTAATAATATTATTAATATTAATTAGACTATATACAATTGAAAATAATAATAATAATAATAATAACAATAATAATAATAATATTAAATTTACATTGAAATTTGAAATAGTACGTCATTCATTATTAAACAAGTTTTTTTTAAGAAATTAGTCACTTATTGTAGGATGGAGCTAATATAAAAAATGTTTCAAAATAGCCATCGTTTTGTTTTTTCAATGTGACAATATTAATGACTGGTTTTTCCAATTCTACCCCTCAACTAATATTTTTTGCACCATTTTTAAGCTATTATATGTCAGTAATTTAACATTTATGACAATAGTTAATAATCAATGATTAATAAACATAATTTTATAAAATTGCAAGTTCTTTCAATTATTCATATTTTTTCTTATTTTGTGCAAACAAATCTAAGATATAATTTATTTCTTATTTTAGAACGAAGATGTGATGTAAAATTCTCGAAATAACTTTTAACAATATTGTGATTTCACTATTAAATTTGAATTAAAAATTTAGAGTTTGCCAATCGATTAATGGGATAATATTTTTTTATAGAAAAAAGGAGTTTCTTTTAAGTAATTTATTCAGTTGCAACAATACAAGAAGAAGAATCGTCAATCTAATTGTAAAAATACTTAATCGTCTAATTGGTATCAATAGCCATTATATATATCATGTCAACAATGTAATTATATATAAAGTTAATTTTGACGTATTTTAATGACATAATAAACGATTATAAATTAATGTCAAAATTTATAATGATATTATCTTTCAATCCAACAACTAATTTAAAAAAATATTTATTTGACACATAATAATTGAACTATTAGTGTAATTTGATCTTTATATATATATATATATATATTGTTCCATTACTTTCACATTTTTTAGCCAAGTCAACAATAAATTTTGAGAATCATATATAGAAGGTAGATTTGGTATAGTAGACATATTATCATCTATCACTAGCTCTACCACCATTCCACTCCACTATGAAGTTTCCCCAAAAAACCCGAGACGCCTATAATGGAGAATGTGTTCATCCACAAAAAGCAACTAGGTAGCCTATTATATTTGCACAACGTGATCGGTGAATATTTGTTTGGTTTAGGCGATTCTTCACTTCACTACATATATGTAGGCCATAAACAAATGCGAGTCACTAATCTTCATAAAACCACATGGGATTAGCGCATATTATTATTTTTTTAATAATTTATATAAGATATTGGTTAACACCAAAAATCCAATTATCACGTATAGTGCAAATACATATGATATTAGTTGTAATTGTGTATAATGAAAAGAAAAATGACATGGTACAAATCGTTGAAATTAAATTTGATGCTCATAGCACTTGGGTTGTGATAGTGGTGTGTGAGGACCTAGCTAGGTGGTCTTGGAAGGGAAAGAAAAGAGGAAAATATTTTTAAAAAATAAAATCAAAAAGGAAAAATCATAAAGAGAATGGCATAAACGAATTAGTAATACTAGTGGATTAGACTTTGAAGTGGTGGGGTGGTGAAACAAGTTGGTGCCATGTGACCAAAAAGAACCCAAGAAGAAAAAAATTGTGATGATGCAAAGAAATAATAAGAAAGACAAAGTTATGGAAAACCCTAGAAAACGAAAGGAGTTTAGTTTGGGTTGGAAATGTGTGGGTCAAATAATTCGGAGTTATTATTGACTAGATGAGGACAAAGTAATTGTGCTAAGCAATGTTTTTTTTTTATTTTTTTTATAGATTCTAAGCAAAATTGTTTTTTTATAAAGTAAAATTTTCATCTTGTCTATTTTCCACTAATTTTTTTATAGACGCTGCTCAATCTAGAACTTCCTCTCTAGTTTTTTTGAATTGGGTTAGCAATATAGCGATTTAGTTCCGTGTATGCAAATCGGCTAGCTAATTTTTTATGTACATAAGCAGAGTATTCTTGTACTCCTTTTTAATTTATTTGCTTATAATATAAATATCCAGAACATTCAGACTTTTGTAGAGCATACGATATTTTTGGTCCAATGATGAATGAATGTGTTCAAATTATTTTTTTTTTTTTAAATAATTATAAATTTTATCATAATTAAACTACTTAAAAATTAATTTTAAATTCAATTCGAACAAAACGTTAAATCTAACCGTATGCACTAAAATCTTCTTTTAATTGTTAATAATCAAAGTTTAAATAATAAATTAAATAAGTAGAAGTCACGAAGGTTAACGTTTTTTATTGGCACGCACATGATAGAAAATTTGTGATTTCAAAAGCAGTTAGAAGTTATAATTTATTGGGTCCGGGTTTGGAGTAAGTACACCTATAAATAAAAAATATGTAATTATGTAATCTAACGACTGATAATTATATTTTTTATGGGATAATAATTTGTAACTTATGATGTGTCTAATTAAAATTATTTGACGACGTGTTAAATTATTTAAAATTTTATGAAAATTGATCAAATTTTCTACTCAATAAAAAAATCTAATTTAAAGTTTGGAAGGAAGAAATTCAATGTGTGAAATAATATATTAACAATATATTGAAGATCAACGTTTATATGAAATTGATATGAAACCACACCCAAATGTATTCATACACCAATCTAAGTCAAATTTGATTCATACATTCTTTGTTAAAAACCAGCCAAAAAAAATTCACTTGTACTATATCATTTTTTAGTCAACTTGTGCTATATAGTTGAATGTTCCGCTATAACCTTTCAAAAATAACTTTATTTTGGAGTAACCATTAACACTAAACCAACAACACTTCTACACTCAAATTATATACATTGCGAGATAAAGAAATAATTAGTTCATGCATTTACACCATTATATAAATAAAAAAATTTACACACTTATCCATGGACAATGGTAACCAACTATTTCTATTTGTGTTAAATTATTGGTTGGATTTTAATCATTCATATGAAAATCTGAAATGTTAATAAGTTCCTTTCATATACAAGCAAACATCACTTATGCTAGGGACTACATTTTTCATTTATATAGGGAATGCTTTTCTAGATGCAACCTTTGATTATATATGGATATCATGCATATCGCCTAATTTCACGTCATCTAGCTAACCTATGATGCATAATTGATCATAATTTCTGCTCAATTGTGAGCATTATATGTGTATGCATGAAGTCAACCAACAAGGGTGTTGGTCCACTATTGTTTCCAGGGCAGCAGTTTCCATAATTCCAGGCAATAATTGTCAAATCTTTCAATATAATGTAGAATATAGCCTTTATTTGGGTTTAGGTGTATTATAACAAAATTGTGATAATGATCAAGATATAATTAATTAGTGAAAAATTCAATCAAACATATTTTTTTATCTAGATATAATTAAGATAAGAACAAACACAGAGTGTTAATATAAGTTTTCTAATTAGAGGCGAAAGGAGATAAGGGGACCTATAATTGCCATCGCCTCCTAAGTTTTAAAATTTATTTGAGTTTACATATAATCGGTTATTATATAGTCTTATCAAAAGAAAAACATTAAGTATTTTTTACATTTAAATATGTATTTTGTTAGTTATTTTTGTGTTTAAACATGTCTTTTATTAGTTAGTTTGTTGTTCAAATGTGTCTTTTATTAATCAATTTGATCTATAAAAATACTAACAAAAGAGAAATTTGATGATGTGTTTAGTTTCAATATATTTAAGAGTATAGTGAATACACCTCACATATTTAGCAAACCAAAATATATTTTTACTTTTATATAAATATTAGAGTTTTGATCATGGTCTCCTGAATATTAATTTTTAGCTACACCACTAATTTTATGATTTTGGGTATCTTTTTTTTTTATCTTAGAAGAAATGATAAATTTCATTGCAATCAACTCACACAACTATCATGTGCCGAATTTGAACACGGGACAAGACATCCAACCTACCAATATCGATATTTTTCAGTTGAGCTAACGCTTAAGGACGTTTTGTGTGTCTTTATTAATTTTTCAATTTTCAATATCTACGAATGTTCTTGAATAAAAAAATGATTTTCATAACTTCGTTAATTTTATCATGCACGCCTTTATGAGCATAGAAACGTCTTTAAAATTCATACATTGTATTAAAAACTTTTAGGAATATCCACAAATATTCCTGAATCAGTAAAACCATTTTCATAACTTCGTTTATCACCCATACCTTTAAGTACATGTTTGAAAGTCAAACAATGCATTGAAAACATTTGAAAAGTAATTTCTAAATCCATGAACCAACTTATATAAACATGGATTAACTTACAAAGCTCTTGAAGTCGACATCGGTTGTTTTCTAATTGACTCGTCTAATTTGTGAATCGATTAACCAAACTCTTGGAAGTTGATAAGTCGATTCACATAATTCATGAACCGATTCATGCAATTCAAGATTGAAATTCTAAGTTTTGCAAAACTTATGAATCAACTCAAATACATGAGTGTGAACCGATTCATACAACCTGCAGAGTTCAGTTTTGACAGTTACAAATTAGTTATTCTTGTTGCAATGTGACTTCATTAGTTATTTAAATTATGTCTCTTTAAATATTGATTGTCTCATTCATTCATAGGTAAACATTTTTCATTCAATCTACATCAAACATTCATTCAAGTATTGCATCAAGATTTAAAACTTTTTTTATTCTTATTTTTATGTGATTAAGTTTTGTGAGAGATAAACAACAAATGTAGGGTATTCTTTGTTGATGTGATTATTTCATAGGTGAACGATTCGGTGTAATCGATTGCACCTTATTAGGGATGAAGAGACAATTATTTTCATAAATAAAGTTGTCGATTACTCTATGATATTTCTATCTTGTCAATTTTCAAGGGGTGTCTTCATTTTAAAAATAGAGACCCAGATTGATATTGAAGGGTTATCAAGAAATTTGGTTTTTAAGTGTTTAGGGTTTAAGTGATTGTTGTACAAGTCTTTGAAACAATTGTTGATAGATATTGTAAACATTGGTGTTATACTAAAAAGAATAAACTTACATTTATGTTGAATGATGATTGGATGTACTCTACATAGCGATGATGAATAAATAAACCAATTTAAACATGAGTGTGATTTTTCCATTCATTTATCTCTTTAATTTATATATTGACGCTTATATTTGAAAAAAAAAAATGTGTTTATGGTAAATCTATTCATGCTATTTAATATATTGCAAAAATTTATTTTAGCAAAGTTCAATCATCATGAGTAGTCTTTAAATTGAACTTTACCGAAGATTAATAAGTTGTATCCACTCTAATTTTTAAGAAGTAATTATACACTTGTGTTGATTGATCAAATCTCTTTTGAATCATTCAATGAACACGTTTTTATTTGGATTGTCTAAAACTTTATTCAAAATTATAATTTTTTTACGGTTTTTTGTACAAAATTTTCTATATAGATATATTTGTTCAATATGTTTTTATAAATTATTTGTTGGTGTAAAATCACTTAACAAATTATGACTCTATTCAACGGTCATTTTAAGGGAGCAAGAAGACAAATAAGAAAGTTTGATACAACTAATCAATTATGTAGTAAAGTGGAAGTTTGATACAACTAAGACAATAAAAATGCAATGAGAAAGTAATAGAAGACAAATTTTTTCATTGCAATTTTGTTGTCTTAGATTTAAGTTATTATATCTTATATGACCTCAGTCTAAAAAATAATCGTCGCAGTTGATCATTTCACATAAATTAAGAAAAAATAATAATTAAATGAAAGAGAACGGTGATTTTACCAAACTATTGGTTTCTTTTTTACAATATGTCGTACAATTATTTTGAGATAGAAGGAGTAATAATATAATATTTGTAATAAATACTAATATAATTTTATTATTGTTATTGTGAAGAAGATATCACTATTATGGAGCTAGCTAAGCTAAGGCAATGGATATTGGGGGATGCTCTGTTTCCGTTGGTGGACCAAAAGATATAAAGAAAAGAAGATGCAGTGTGTCCATGCATTAGGATTTATGAAAGAAACAAGGCAAGGGCAGACAGGTTGTTGCCCTATTAACTGTATAAGCACCTAGCTATATTATGTACTCAAACAATAAACAAACAAAACAATATTGCATAGATGGAGAAAGGTGGGGCTGTCCTCATTGGGAGGGTTAAGAAAACAATAGAGAGTCATATTTGTCGCGTTAGAATGTGATATTGGGATAATAATTAAATTAAGTATCAAATTTATATATATTTTTAATTATTAAAAATATTTAACTTTTATCACATCTTTTTCTAAAATCTTATTTGTTAATGGTTGTAATTTTTTGAGAATATAAAAAAAAATTATATTAATAGTGTATGTTATTTAAACTCTTAAATGAATTAATTAATTAAAACACTAAGAATATGAGCTAGCTAGCCGACCCTGTTATTGGGACCTAAGCAAAGACAAAAATGTGTGATGCTATTCCAACCATTCTCTTTCACATTTTCTCTCTTTGCTTTCCTTTTCTCCTTTTTTTAGTGCCTTCTCTCTTTCTTTGTCGCTCTCCTTCATTAATTAAAAGTTACATAACAAATCCTTCTTGGTTTATGGGGAAGATCACCCAATAATACCGGCTTCACCTTTTTTTTTTCTCTTTGATTGTGGGATTCATATTCACTTGCTTTCAATTATAGTAGTAGGACTAATGACTTTTTCACCGCTACAAGTAATTATTCAAAAAAGAATTATAGAAATAAAAAGGATGGCAATGAGACCCAACACAAGCATCATCAAAAGTTACGGGTAAAAATATGTATTATGGACACGATTTACACGGATGAATGAATATATGTGTAAAAATAAGCAAATATGTACGCAGGTATAATACTTTAGTATATGTACCTTGTGCTGCTACTAGATAATATTTAGACTTTTATATATATATATATATATATATATGTATATGTATATGTATATATATGTATCTTTAAAATGTAAAAAATGCAACTTTGTTTCTTTTATTTTCACTCAATCAAAGATAAACAAAATTTACACCAAAATCTTACTTCTCACCAAAATTTTCAGTAATTAAATTGTTATCTTTAAAAAATTACACAAATTAATACTATCGGAAATTTCAAGATACAATTTTCAATAGTATAATATATATATATCCCTTATAAAAAAATTATTATAAGAGGTCGTTCCTTGGGGAAACGACCACCTGAAAACTAATTTTTTGAAATTTAATAGAAAGTCGTTTCTCAGATAAGCAACTTGAGTTTCAAAAAAAAAATTACTTAGTTAGAAGTCGCTTTTCCACGACTAAAAAATTAGTTTGGTCTTAAGGTGGTCGCTTCCCCATAGAACGACCTCTTATTGAAAAGAAAAAAAGTAGTACAAAATCCTAATATTTAGTTATGTTTTATTATTTATATTAAATATATAAAATTTATCTATGTGAATATAAAAATATGTAATTGAATTTAATAGATAAATATTTTCAGTGTAAATAATTTTACATTAACATTTAGTAATTTAATATAAATGATAGAATATATAATTATTGATCAGTAGAAATTTCAATTGTGTAATGAAATAATTAAATTAGTAGTTTTTATTAATTGGTACTGTAATTTCTTTTTTATACTTTCGATACATAGTTCTTTTTCTCGATATAATTATTTTATCTTGTTAGAAAATATAGTTCACAATAAATGTTATTATTATGATTTTAAAATTTTAATTAACTGATATTTTAACAAAATTAAGAGAAAATTAATTGATACGATGTGTCATTTTTTTTATATAAGTTTTAGAAGATACCAAACTTGCAATTTTATAGATTTTTTATTTGAATGGTTATTATAATATTTACTAATTTTAAAAGATAAGTTAAATATTTTAGTTTAGAACTTTCATAATTATTTATTAAGTAACTTTAAATATTTTTTAATTATGATAAAATAATATAATATTTTATAATTCATCGATTACTTTAATACTGATAAAAAATATGGATATGAATAGTTAAATATTCAAAATGGACGAGTATTAAGATTGTTATCTCCACAAATACATGTAAAATTATTTTTTCAAATTACAAATATATGAACAAATACTATAATATCTTATATAAATCCTAGCATTGTCATGCCTAGAACCCTTATGTTAAGAAATTAAATTGTAACAAGTTATATATATATATATTCTTATTTTTTGAACAATCAGTTACTGATTTCAAAATAAAACCTAAATAAAAAATTAATATATCTGATATTAAATTTAGAATGAAGCAGTATTTTTGAAATGAATATTTAATTTGAAAAAGAGTAGATGAGTAAAAGAAAGAATCCGTTATGGAATCAAGTCACGATCAGTTGTAAATTAATTTTATGAAAACATATAAAGAAGGCTTTAGTTATGCTTGGTAGCATCAATTATTTATAAAAGGTAACTTGAAATATTCATCGTAACCTCCCCTGGTCGATTTTGTTTTTCGAGGTCTGCACCCTGACCTACCTGTTGAAGATCTGTAATTACTCCTTGGATTTATGTTTTCACAAGATGCGTGTTTGAAGAAATTAATATTTGCGTGATGTAAGGGCCTAGTTTTTTGTCACATATAACAAAATTATTTGGTACCTGTCCATTTTACTTGGATATTTATTTATTTCACAAAACTTTAATGTTTTCATCTAAATTTCAATATTACTTAGGTAATTAGTGTAACTATAACCTCCCTCGGTCCCTCAAAATGAAATAAAATTAATTAATTAAATCACTAACTATGTCAACATGATTTTTCCCCTCTAATTAATTAATACAAAATTGTAAACAGAGGAAACGTTGATCTATACATAGTTTAAACTCATTAAAATTGTCAATTTTGTTATAACGTAACTGATGAATCATGTTTGAAAGTTTCTTCTCTTACTTCTTGTGCTACTAATGGGATTAAATTTTGCTACGTTAGTTTTAGGTAATTTGAAATAGTCCTATATATGAAAACCTTTTAATTAGCAAATTGATTTCCAACAAGAAGGAAATTAGCAAAGAAAGTTAACTGATCATAGCTCTTTCAATCATGCATTTAGATCGGGAATACCTTAATCTACTCATAATAATTTTCTAAGAAAAGAATAAGGAGGATACACAGCTGTTCAGAATTTGAACATTCATGACCCAGTAAAAATTAAATTTAGCTTATACCACTAACATCATTTTTAAGATTAAGCAACAATAAGAAAAATGCTAAATATAACAATGGTAGACAGAAAGTAATTGAGTTGAAATTGGAGAGCAGTTACAAATTAATCCTTATATGACATATTTCTAATTCAAAACGCTTTCATTTGATTCGTTAAACAGTGTATTAAGAAGGTATTAAAAGGAAACCATTTTAAGTGAAATAAAAAATTATTAAGAATGTACGTGTCTTGTTAGGAACAGGGGATAACCTAATATTAAGAATGTTTGAATTATTTAATATTTTTATTCAATAATTTGTAAATTAATAAAAATTAAACCATTTTTTGCATGACTAGCTAATTAAAATTTGATTTACAAAAAAAGGAGATTTGAAGTATTAAACTAAGGGAGACGATTATTCTGAAAATGATACTATTAAATTATGGTGAAAAATAAACAGCGGGAATAAAGTATATATTAATTTTTTACCAAAAAAAAAGTATATATTAATTATTTCGATATGTTATTCGATAAATCATTGCATGACGATAAGGGAGAGAAATGTTTGGTTTAGTATTAAAGTAACATGGTTTCCATATTATTTCCATCAAGTTTGTTTCAATATCTTTTTCGTGTCAAATATTTTATACCATCCAGGATTATTGTTACTTTTTATGGAAGATAATAATAAACACTCCATTGTTGTTTATAATTTGCATAAACTAATTTAATCATAATTAATAAGTAACAAATATAAATAGGTGATTGAGAGCGTGATGAAGAGATGCATCGAATTTATATAAGGCAATAGAAAAGCTATAAGAGTGATTAAATTTAATTCTGCACTAAGAGAGCTAAATATGTCCCACGTGGGAAATGCAGCATTCTCTAAAAACTTGGAAGAAATCTGTATTATCCAAAATGACGAATAAGGGAGGGTATTAATTGAATTTTGAATTTGATTGCGATAATGTAAATATGTTTCTAAAATAATAATTTTTATGGGGTGTAGAAAAATAGTATGAGGAAAATAAGGGGAAAAAGAAATGTGGAAAATAGGGATGAGCAATAGACGCATGGGCCACAGCACATATAGTACAACGATTTCAGCGGCAGAAATGTGCATACCCCATCATCAACTACTACAACAATAATAATTTTTCTAATTTATTTTGAAACGAGAACAGTAAAAATTGTTTTAAATGAGATTTTAGTTTTTTATTTTTATAAATAAATAAAAAATGAGAAGATCGGAGTAAATTTATGATAAGTTTGAAGTTGTTAGAGAAAGGAGACAGTTTAAAAGAAAGAGTATTAATTGTGGAGAGGAAATAATAATAATAATAAATAAAAAAAGAATTGATGGAGAATTTAGAGGGAAAGTATATAAATAATATTGGTATAAGTGTGAGGTAAGAGTAGTTGTAAAGAAAAGGGTAGCGAGGAAGAAGAGAAAGAGGGAGCGAGCAGAATAAGGTGTCTCTCTTGGACTGATTCGTTTCAATCGCATATATCTCTTCCCCACCCAACACCAATTCCCTCCAACAATTCTTCATGGCCGTTCAAGCTCAATATCCATCTAATGTCCTCCTTCTAAACAATAATAGGTTCACATTTCTTCTTCTTCTTCTTCTTCATAATCTAATCTCCTCAATTCCATTCTAATATCATCTCATCTATTATTTTTAACAGCAGAAACGGACAAGAAGAACACGATTACTCCTTACAACCACAACCAGGACTACCACCTCATCCCCATATGCTATGCACCAACAACAACCATGGAAGTATGTTTCATATCAAAATTCCTCTCTTTAATTTCATCATTCTCTTACTTCACAAATAATTTCTTTTTTTTTTTCTCGTTTCAGTTACTACTAATTCTCGCAAGAGGGATAGAGAAGGAACAGAAACAGGACACACTACATCCCCTAATGTTAATGCTATGAATCATTTCTCTTTGCAATCTCAACCTTCACATTTTATACATCTTTCACACCTCCATAATCAACAACAAAATGTAGTCTCAACTGGCCTTCGCTTATCATTCGATGATCAAAGGTTACAATTTCAACAACAAACTTCTCAATCCTCCTCTACTTTCTTATCTCTATTATCACAAGGAATCAATTCTCAAATCAAACAACAACAACATGAATTAGACCAATTCCTTCAAAGCCAGGTAAAAAATTATTACAAATTTTAGTTTGTTATATTATTAGGAGTGTGATTTGGATTTTTGATATTTATCTGCGATGGGAATGAGCAGGGAGAGAATGTACGGCGGAGTTTGGCGGAGAAGAGGCAGAGGCATTATCGAGAACTACTAAAAGCGGCAGAAGAAACGGTGGAGCAGCGTCTAAAGGAGAAAGAAACAGAGTTTGCAAAAGCTACGTGCAAGAACGCGGAATTAGAAGCGCGTGCAGCACAACTAACGATGGAGGCCCAAGTATGGCAGGCGAGAGCCCGGGCCCATGAGGCAGCAGCGGCTTCTATTCAGGCCGAACTGCAAAAGACAATAATGTGTCAAACAAACGAGGACGGCGGCGGCGTTATTTCGTCAACCGGACAGGCTGAGGATGCGGAATCGGCTTATATCGATCCGGATAGAGTTGCTATGATTTCAGCACCGCGTCCCAAATGTAGAGGATGTGGGAAGCGTGTACCTTCGGTGGTTGTTTTGCCTTGTCGTCACTTGTGTATTTGTACAGAATGTGATCACCATTTTAGAGCTTGCCCTGTTTGCCTTACTCTCAAGAATTCTACAGTTCACATTTTTCTCTCCTAATCAAATTTAATCATTAATTATCTTCTTTTTTTTATTCAATCTTGTCCAAATAAATAAATTCAATTACATTTTTGTTTTTTCTCTTTTCTCTTTTCAATTCATCTACATCTCAAGTTTGTGCCTAATGTACGTCACCACATGATAACAAGTACCATTTTATTTTGGCTATTTCTATCTATCTCTTACTATTAGAAATTTAATTATTATTATTATTATTATTAATTATGGATTTCCAATATTTTTGAAATGTCAAAAGTTGACTTCTAGAGTTGTATGATGGTTTGTTGAAATAGCGTGTTATGGGGTTGGGTTATGTTTGTTTTAGATGGTATTGTTTGTTAGGGATCACTACCAAAGATGCGTGTTAATTGAAGATTTTGATTTTTCTTCTCATTTATTGCATGAAGGGATTAGGCATATAGCTCTTGGTTTTTCAGTTGTCGATTCTAGCTAGAGGGATCGATAATGTCTATATATTGCGTGTTTATGCAGCTTAGATAACAAATTTTTAACTTGCAAGGGATTGTTACAGTTTTACATCCATGCTTTTTATTTTAATTATTATATATGTAGAGGGAAGAAGCGGATGGGTTAAATATAGAAAATTATATTCTTATATGCAATGCCATTATTTTGGGATTGTTTCAAATTCAGAAAGCTCCATCCATCCACCTTGAATACTGCATATTATTTTCCATAGTATGACCATCTACAATTTGATCTCGTTGGGATTTATATGTATGTAGTTTCACATGTGATATCATAATCAGATCTCACTTCATTTTTTCAGTTAGTTTTTATGAGTCAGAATCAAATCTTATGTAATAAAATGTTTTTATAATTAGTTGGGACTACCATAACCTTACAGGTCAGTTTTATAAAAATAAATTTCATTCAATATAAAAATTTAATATTATATCAAAAGTCTAACAATTCAGTCCACCTACCATTTATATCCAAAAAATTGCAGTTGTTGAGAATCCTGAAAATGGAATAAGGTGGAACACATGTTAAGAGTTGCACTATTTTGAGCAAAATATAGTTAAGTTCTTAAAACTAATGTGGCAAGAATGAGTCATTGTAATATAGTGGGTGTGATAGGGAATTAGAAAATAGAATGATAAAGAAATTGTGGATTCTATTTCATCTTCTATAAAATACTAACTACTAACCATATTAATTGATAATGTTAATAGTTATAAAAAAATTAATAATTTAGTAAAACATACTATTATAAATTTTATAGTTTAATTGTTGATAAAGTTAAATAAGTAAGACACCACTTTGTTAAAAATAAAAGAGACATCTCTTGTCAAGTTAGACATCATTTACCTTTTTACTTAAACACCAATGGGAGAATTATATGGAAGATTTCACCGTTAAAATTTAATTGGTTCTACGACTTTAAAAAAAAATACGAGTAGAATTTAAACGTGTGATATCCTATATATACACCCTTCATCTATAATTATAACTTGAGAAGATTCAAAATATAACTGCACTCAAAAAACAAATTTTGTGATACACATTTGAATTTTATACATGAATTAATACAAAATTTTAAAGAAACATTAAAGTTTATACAATTTTGAATATTCATTTCTAAATGATGAATAAATATTTTTGTGAGGTTACTTAATTTTCTACATTACACTTTATTACGTTAATCAATCATCCATATTTGCTTTTAAGGTTTAAATATAAGATATTGTTTTGAAAAAAAAAATAAGGGAGTTTTTTTTTTTTTTGCCCCACATACAAATCAGAAATGTGTATCCAAAAAAATATATTTTTATGTCTTTCAAATTTATACTTCCAGATAAAATCAAGGTATTTTTACCCTTCAAATAAGTACTTTCCAAATGGAATTGTGGTTTTTAAAAAATTCAAAGAGTAAAAAGAAACTCGCATACCAAATAAAAAATAAAAAAATGGGCACTAGAAACAAAGCCCAGCATCAGATAGCATAGTTGATAATATGTAAACAAACTTAAAAGGCCCATTTAAGTCTGAATAACATATTAATCTTTTTTATTTACAAACCTATTTATCCTTTTTTAATGAAATACAAACTTATTTATCCTATATACTCTTAAAACAACAACCCATTTATATTGTTTTTTACTTCTCAAATCTCTCAAAGAAAATACTAAAACTTTACAAATTTCATTAAAATATACTTCATAATTTGTTCTTCCAAAAACCCAACTCTTTGTGCACACAAATATAGGCATCAAGATTGAGATTTATTTTATTTTATTTTTTGAAAAAAGGAGTGAGATGTATTGAACCTTCAAAATGAAGCACCTAATAAACCCTTTTTAAGTTCACCGAATTGGTTGGTCGACACTGCCAAGGGCCAACAACAAAGGCAATTCAATTAATTTCCAAGAAAATATGTCCCTCATCTTTGTGTCACGACTCTTTTGATAACTTCTCCGTGCATGAAATGAATGAATTCACCTATAGTCCAAAGTATGTAAAAAGAAAAACAAAGTAGTCCCTTTGTTCCATCTTCCAAGAAGCTACCTCTTTATAATTAAAAAAAGAGAGGGACAATTTTTTCTTTTGTATAAAAAAAAACAAATATTACTCCTATTATTAAAGAGATACTAGCTGTTGTCATTTATCGAGGAAAACGAAAAGATCAAGAAGAAAAATAAAAGACCAAAACAAGCAAGAAATTGGACAAGACTTGGCATTGTTATTTGATGTGAAGTCTTCTCCTTGAAGTTCAATTATATCAAAGTGGTGGAACTCTATTCAAAGCCAAACTGATCACAATTTAGCCAAAAATCATGGCAACTAGCAACATGATAAAAGAGAAAGGTCATTATTAATATTATTAAAATACTTTGAAGACAAGACATACATGTTTGGTTTGTCGTTTTTCCCTAATAATTAATTCATATTAACATATATAATTTCTCTTGCTATAATATAATAACCATGAATTTGATTCTTTTAAAGTGTGTGAATTATTTAAAAAATAAAATGAATAATATCATCTATTGATATTAAATAACAAATTGATATTATATGTGCATATATAATTAATTATAATATTAATTATTGATTTGCTTATTTTATTAACTTTGATGAATTAAATTTTCATTAACTACTCGTGTTTTTAAGGGATGCTTTCAATATAATTTTCTATTAATTGTGTCATTCAGTTTTTTGTCCTAGTAGTTTAATTTTAAATTAATTTTTTATTGTGTGATTTGAATCATTTATCTCAAACTAGTTGTTGACACTAGTTGTAATTTGAAACAATTAATTAATTTAGAGAGGAGTAAAACAAAATAAGAAAATGTTGTGGGGAAGGAAGAAAAAAGGACAATAAGAGTATGTGAGAGTAACATGTAGTAGTAAATTATTGATGTACATAAAAGGTTTACGGATGAAACACGTTTGAGTTGTCATGGATGAAAGAGCAGGGCACGCTAGATTCCTACTATATAATTCCTTTCAAGGACGATCATGAGTCAATACTCACTTTTACAAACTTTGTGTGGTGGTGCTCTTGAAATTGATGATTATAATTGCTTTCAAATCTGAATCGTATTCATTAAAAAACCCTTAATTTGTTATTAAGGAAAAAACATATGTTTATTATAATTTCACGAGTTATTAAGTCTGCCAGATTCTTCCTCTGGGTTGGTGAATGAATGACACATTTGAGCTTATCCATATGGTGGTATATATTCAAAAGAATCAATACATCAATTAAATTTTCAATTAGTATCAGTATCATATTGCAATCAATGCTTTCAATGTGGCCAACCAATTAATTAGAGAAAATAAAATCATTATTGGATGTTCACAGATTCAAGATTTCAAAGCCAATTCACATGCATGATCTCACCACACTTTCCTTGTACAAGCAAATTGTCAACAATTAACGGTTACACAATTCAGAATCCTAATATCCAAACATATGCAACATATATCATATATCATATATCATATTTTAATATTATCAAATTAAATTACTAATAATTAAATCATAATTAATTTATAATGACTTTGATAATATTTTAAATTTAAAACTACTGAATATTAAATTTTAAAATAGTATTTCTTTTTTTTTAATGATTTTATTTAAAATTTTAATTACAAAAATAATTTATTTAATTAATGCGGTTAAAATTAAATATTGAAAATATTAATTTTTTTAATTTAATCAACTTTAATAAATACTATAATAATATACACATAAATTAATTAAATAAAATTATCGATCAAAATATTCTCAACAATCCTAATATTCACTTTGGTGTAAATCGGTATTCTCATTTTTTGAGATAGACAGAACTATAATGTTCCACAAAAATTTCTCCCAAGAATTTAAATTTTTAATGTTGCTGCATTATAAGACATATTTGTTATGTTCTATAATAAGTGACATATTTTACACATATTACAAAAAATAAAGTAAATAATATTAGCTTACTATAAAAGGTAAAGTGCAAAATATTTAATTAAATCATATAATTAAAAAATAATAATTAAAATTAAGTATTTGATTTTAGAATTTAATGTGTACAAATGGGTCCTCTAATGTTGGATGGTGACAGTAATATAGTACCATAATTTAAATATGGAAAATGAATGAGATTCGATGATTGTGCAAAAGAATAGCATGCCGGCCTTGTCATGCAATGAAGACGTGTGTAACTTTATTTGGGAGATAGAAGAATTATATGCATGGATATGACCAAACCAAAGTGATTAAAATTGAAATTAACGCATGCTAGATTTGAAAGTAAGCCAAAGTGACAAGGACATAGAAAAATATAAGGTAATTAATAATAAGGGGTAGTTTCTACCTAAAAAATAATAATATTACGGAACAATATGAATAAAAAATTAAAGAAAAAGTAAAAGAGAGAAATTATGTCTTTAACATGAGTGGAGGTTGAGGAGAGGACAGATATATTGAAGCGTCTTCTTGTTATGATTACTGATGTCACTGTTTGATACCATTTTTCATGATAAGAACACGACACCATTTGCAGTTATAGTAACCTTTTTTAGGGAACAGACACTGATTTATTTTGGCTTTCGCAACAGAGGATCTATACTCTCTTTATAATATATGATATGTTGTCACTACAAATTCAATTTGATTAAATTTCTTTTAACTATTTGATTTATGTTTAAGTATTACCATATGATATTGGAAGTTTTTAAAAGAGACTATCTGAACATTTAAAAAAATTAATTTATATACACATATACTACATTGTTATAGTATTAATCAATCTCAACTATCAAATTATTAAAAAATATTTTACTTTTACTGTAAATATAAACAAAGTTATGTCGATAAATTATAATTTATTGACAGTTTAATTTTTTTTTATATTAACCGTACACGACAATTAAATTAAAAAAATAAATATTGAAAATGAATGTTATTTTAAATTTAAAAATAAAATATATGGTGGACGAAATCAACCATTAAATTGAGTTATTATTAAAATATAGCAACTAATAGCTTTGTGAGGGAACAACTCTGATACTACTTGTTGGGGAGTACGGGAGAGCACGACATCCAGAATGGCAGAATGGGTTAAACATGATTCTTAAGAGACTTAGACACCACATTTCAACCCAAAACCTTAAGGCAATATGTTTATGGGTCATTCTCCTTATATATCTAATATAACCTTCATTCCTAGTCAATGTGGGACTAACCACTCATAATTGAATTTCAACAAATCTCCCCTAAATTGTGAGTTTCCACCACTAGACTTGATCCACTTGATCCAAGTCCTTTTTGCTCTTGATCCACTTGATCCAAGTGCTTTTTTTTGCTCTCCCACTAGGCCAAACTCTGTTACCATTTGTTGGGGAATAAAGGGGAACGCGACATCCGAAATGGGCTAAACATCAAGGATTCTTAAGAGACTTAGACACTACATCTCAACTCAAAACCTTAAGGCATACTCATCAATTTTTCAATCAAGTTTATCTTTAAACTTAAACTTGTATTCAAATATATTTTCAAAACTACCATACATATAGAGACGAATTTTACAACCTAATTAGTTCTCTAATGACCTAATGCATTTTAAATTATGTATTAAATTGAGTTATTATTAAAATATAACAACTAATAGCTTTGTGAGAGAACAAATATGTCACATGTGTATCAAATTACATTCACAAAATTTAGTGACGGAATTTATGATAAATATAGATAACAGTGTCCTTAATTGGATTTGTTTTTCCTTAATATTCTTTTTTAAAAAACAAAATTAATACTCCAATTTTTTTAAAATACTACATCAATTATTCTCAATAGTAAAGGGTAAATACGAATCATAGCCCCTTTATAGTAGTATATACGGACATATAGAAATATCTTTCATAATAGAGGTGGAGTATAGAGTTTTTGAAAAAATAATCATAGAAATAGAGTATTTATAAACCCACATTCGAGAAATGTGTATTTTTAATGTGATCGAGTCGTTGAAATTAGGATTGATGAATTTTAAATAAGTGTGTCTACTTAGTCTATGTGGGCCTTCAACCAGCATGTATGACGAGTTGGGTCAGGATCCAATTTAGAACATATAGTATTGTTTTCTTTTTCTTTAATGTATACAAGACCTATAAACCATGCTTAACCAATTAAACCAAATAAGTTGCATCACTCACACTCAAGAGTCAGAAGTTGTTTCACCCAATTCAATACACACTATGAGTTATGGCCTTTACCTTCCTTGACCACTTGCAACAAACATTTTCAATTCACCACCGACAAAGTAAGCCCACATAATCTTTTATATTAAACTATGCTTCTCACAGTTGGGCCCATATAACTGTGCACGACTCATCCAAAGTGGTAAACGACACTAGCACTAGTGAAAGGACACTAATGTAGTGCAGAGAGAGTAGAGAGATCCTGACATAGGGGGTTGAGTGATGAAATATATACATCAAATGTACACAACTGCTCAATTTAATTAAATTGATAGATACCTTGCAACAGACATCACTAGACTCACACCCCAATAATTTTTATTAGAGATGTCGTAAAGTAGATGACTAAACTATAGTGATGTTTATTTTATTTTGAATCAATTTTCTGCTTTCAAACATATGTATTAAAGGAGATGGTAAGATTAGTTTTGTACATATATTTCAAAACAATGCTATGTATTAAAAAAGATGGTAAGATTAGTTTTGTACATATCTTTTAAAACAAGGCGATAATTCTAACTAAAAGTAAAAATACAAAATAGAATAATGTTAGTAATATATTCTTTAATTTTTATCTTCATAAAGTCACTTCAAACATTTCTAATTTTTGTATAGACAAAAATTAATATTAGTAATTAGTTAGGGGAAGTGGAAAATTAATAGCGTATGTAATCGAAGATTTGATCTCCTTCCTCAAACTCCTTTAATATTTCAACTTTTATCATTGAACTACACATTTGGGAACTTTTTGTTTTTTAATGTTTATTTTAAAAACAAAACATTTAACGAGATTAAGTTAATTTTTCACTTAACTTCAAAACAATATTCCTCTAAAAAAAATTTATTTTTGTTTTAGTTTAAACTCTATTTATTATTTATTATCGATATTACTAAAAGTATAGAAAACATATAATTTAACATAAATTTCAAAATTTAATAATACTAATAAAAATTATTATTCTTATTTATCTAAGTAGATGGATCTAACAGGTTTAAAAGATCTTTTTTACACGTGATCGGGTCTTTTTAGCTAAACTTTTAAAAAACTTTAGATTCTCTTTAGTAAAATTGTTAAGCTAAGTGAAGTATTTAGTATAACTAATGATTCAATTAACTTAAAATATAAAATTACATAAAAGGATATTCTTAATTAAAAATAATTTTTATCTATTAATTTTAAAAATATTTTAAAAATAGTAATTTAAAATTTATTTATTTATTAAACTGAAATTTATCAATTTGATATATATTTTTTATTTTTATCAAATTAAAATAAATAAATAAACTATTTACTTTAAAATATTAATTATTTTAAAATTATAATTATATAAGCTCAAGAGTAACCGTTTACAAATAAAGTTTATAACTTATAAACTGCAATCTTATTTTTTGGACTTATAAATTAAAACTCTAACCTTATCTATTTAAAAACAAAATTTAATTTCATTTAAGAAAAAATAAATTTTTGTCAATCGATCTAATCTAATTATTGTCGATCATCATTTTCACCATTGTTAATAACCACTGACCTCGACCATCAATTCGACCATCAATTCATCCAGATGTGTGGATTCATTTCAAGTGGGAGCTCATACTAATTAAAAAAATGGGGAAAAATGGTCTAATTTTAATATGTTGTTCATGTTATTTAGTTTCATATATTAATACATTTTATTACTAAATGGATTATAAATTCAAAATTATAAAAATTGATAAAAAAAAAAAGACATTTTTATTACCAATTTTTTTATGCATAAATAATTTTTTTTTTCATAATTACAAATAGAAACCAAAAAATTAACTTATAATTAAAAAACAAAACCAAAATAGAAATTAATTAGTTTTATTTTTATAAATTTCAATACATAAAAATTGAAAATCCCTCTTAACGGGAACTAAATAGTCTATAGAATAAATTAATTAGTAAATTATAACTAAAAGTTTATTAAATATATTAAAATGTAGTTTACTAATGTACTAATTTTAAAAAATAACTGTGTACGATAACAACTTTTATAGGCATTTAGTAGTACACACTCACTCATTTTGAAAAAAAAAAAGTAAGGTAGCAAGTGATAACTAAAAGTTGTAAAATACATTTTAAAGGTGCACTTTACTATAGTACCTAGAAATTAATATTTATGCATTTAGGGTAAATTCGTTATTTGAATATACCAAATCAATTTAATTCGCATTTTAATTCAATTTATCTAAGTTCTGGTTTAACTCGAATCAATTCATTGAAATATAATTATATTCAATTCCGGTAATGGATTTAACATTTTGAACTAACGGATCGACAAACTAACTTACTGACGTAATATATATTTATTTATTTTTTTTTTTACTATTGATGTTTAGTAAAAATTTAGTTGTTTGATTATGTTTGAAAGTTTGTTGTTCATTTAATTAATTTAAGTGTTTTGTTGTATTTGTGGATGTATTTTAAGTAATAAATTATATGTTGCAATATAGTTTTATTATTTTTTAGATGTTCAAGTATTTAAACCTAATTACATTCTAGAAAATTATTTATTACTTGCGAATCCAACCCAATACGTTCATAATCAGATTAATTTGGTTTGGGTTTGATGGAAAAATCATGAGTTGAGAATTCAATTCAACCAAAATAAAATTGTTTGGTTCGGATATCACATTTAATTAAAAGTGATACAATTCAACTCATGTACACCCCTAATAATACTCATTAACATATAAAAATTTGTAAACATATTCTATCTTTTATATATATATATATATATATAAATGAAATATTCTAAATTTTTTTAAAACTAATCTATATGTTACACTGATAGATAATGTTATTTATTTTATTGATTTACATATTCGATTAGTAAATGAAAATAATATCTACTTTACTGTTGTTTGCCAAAAATGTTTAAAACACCTATTTTGTTTTACTGTTGTTTGGCATCTTCTATTGCTGCTGCTTTGGGCAGAAAATTTATCCGCATATCCCTTGGTTGAATCAAGGATGAGGCCGATATTAGAGGACATACGAGAACATATGCTGGAAGCATGCCTGGACGCTTATAGACGGCTTAAAGGTTAATTTTCACTTTATAAATTTCTAATTGCTTGTAATAGTGTCTGATATGTACAACATTTGCAAATACATACTATAAGTTATGATAGCTTTAAATTATTTTAATATATGGAATGCTTGCGTTTTGTTGTTTGCTTTTGCCATTTGCTTTTGTTCTAGTGAGACCAGAGCTAGTCAATATTGGAAACACGGAGACTAGATCTAGATTCCAAATATTTGTACAACAATTGTAACAGAGAATGAGAATGCTGATTCAATTAAAAGATGCCTAGAATAAATTCTCAATTGAAAGAAACAAGTGTTAGACACACAAATCTTAACCTTAAAGATGAAAATTAAAGAATACTCGGTACCCATTGTTTCATTTTAATGCAAGTCTTCGGGGCCGGCCCAACACGTGACGAGGCCTAAAGCAAAATTATTAGATAAGGCATTTTCAAAATTTAATAAATAAATTATTAATATTTTATTTAATAATTATATAAATTTTTTTTAACAAAATTAATGAGATTTTCAACATCAGCCACTCATGTAAAATTTTCCATATTTTAGTTGAAGAAGAAAATAATGTGTATACATTGTACCACTCATGTTCACAATATGTTCACCATTTATCTCATGATCTCTCCATTTATACTCACATTTATCTCATGATTATTCAATTTATAATTAATATTTTTCTCATTTCTACTGTCTTAATTAACCAATTTAATTGTGTTGAGATAAGTATTAAATAATTTATAATAAAAACAAAATATTTTATTTAATTTATATAAAATTTTATCAAAATTAATTTTAAGAATATTAAAATATGAGGCTTTTTTCGTATATAAAAAAAATATTTAAGACTATTTTTTAAATAAAAAATTTTGTTTTTTTAGAGAGGTTAATTAACCAATTTAATTGTGTTGAGATAAGTATTAAATAATTTATAATAAAAACAAAATATTTTATTTAATTTATATAAAATTTTATCAAAATTAATTTTAAAAATGTTAAAATATGAGGCTTTTTTCGTATATAAAAAAATATTTAAGACTATTTTTTAAATAAAAAATTTTGTTTTTTTAGAGAGGGCGGGAGCGGTTGCTTGCCTTACCCTTATACAGACACAGGTCTTCATTATAAGTATTTTTTTTTAAGGCCGTAAAAAGCTAACAAAAGTCTGTTAACTTTTTTTTAATTTTTTTTTTATCATGCAAAACTGTATAATTTCTACATAGATGCTTCTCACATTTGGCATATAGAGGGGAGCTGTTTGCAATCTGTTTGCTTGATCAAGTTGACAAGACAGGTTCTGATGTTCGTGAAGATCCAGCTTTAGCATTGGTAGAGGTTATTGATCCAGAACAAAATAAAACATTGAATGATCAGTATGCTTCACAATTAAAAATGTCTTCTCTCAATTGATTTAATGTTTCAATTGATTTAATTTGTAATGTGGTAGCTTTTTCTAATCAGTGACCTTTTCTTTTGCATTTTTAATGTGGTAGCTTCCTATGTCAGTTTGATACCTATGTTTCTAATAATATATTTTTCTGTAGACTTCTCTTGTTGCCTCTTGGATGATTAATGAGGATGATTCGATCCTAAATTTTAGTCTTTAAAAATTGAGTACGTTTGCGATTTAAAATTTTGTGTTTCTCGAATTGAATGGAGTCGACACCAAAATTTATTTTAAAATAGGAAAAATATTGGAAAACCTTAAAAATAGAAAAAAATAGTATTTGAAACCAAATTTGAGTTCGGTAGCCGATTATGCGTAGAGAAGGTATTAGCACCCTACGACGTCCGTTAAAAACGGTTACCTATAATTAATTGTGCAAGACTAATTTTAACTTAAGTATATTTATTTTTTTATTATTAAATATGAATAATAATTATTACTATATTTAAAATATGATTTTGAAATAAATATGTAGTTAACAAATAAAGGACAAAAAAATAAATTTTTATTTATGTGCTTGACAAGAATGTGATCTTGCTCCTACGTATCTCTCGGTGTGAAGGAGAAATCAAAGCTACGTAGTTCTTGATTAAAAAAAACAGATGTGTTGAGTGTGTTTTAAAGAAAATTTTTTTGTGATAAAAAATGTTTTGACAAAATAGAAAAATAAAAGAGTTTGATTTGAATAGATATATTAAAACATGAGTTTTAAGACGATCAAGTTGTACAACTTGTGTCCCAAAACTCAAGGAATAAAGAAGATGTCACATCTAATTTAATCCTCTAATTTTTTATTATTCTCAATTTTTAAATTGAGTTTTAAATTGAGAGTTTTAGAACTATCAAGTTGTACCACTTGTGTCCTAACAACTCAAAGAAAAAAGAGTCACATCTAATAAATAAATCGATTTTAGATTAGTTCATTAAAATAAAAAATGAATGAATAAATAAATGAATAAATAAATAGATATAATAAAATAAACAAAATAAATAAATAAAGAGAATTTTAGAACTATCAAGTTGTACTACTTGTGTCCTAACAACTCAAAGATTTAAAAGAGTCACATCTAATAAATAAATCGATTTTAGAATAGTTCATTAAAATAAATAAGTGAATGAATAAATGAATAAATAAATGAATAAATAGAATAACATAAAATAAAAAGGTTTAAAAGGGCTGAGTTTGAACAAGATCTTTGTTTTTTTGTGTTTCGGCCCAACTTAACTTAAAAACAAAATTTTGAAAAGAGCCCAAACCCAACATAACAAAAGAAGGTTGAAGTATGAATCTGAAACCCTAATTTCAAATGAAGGATGCGGCCACATTAAGGTAGGCGTCCAGGCAGTTCAGAACAACTCAATGGCTAGGCAACAAACAAAAGAAGCGAAAACGAAGGACGAAGAAACGGCGAGCAGCGACAACGGCGGGCAGTGACAACGGCGGGCAGTGACCACGGCGAGTAGTGACCACGGAGAGCAGCGGCCAGGACGAGCAGCAACAACGGCGACGACCAGGATGAGCAACGACAACGGCGACGACCAGGATGAGCAGCGACAACGGCGACAACCAGGATAACATCAGGCGCAGGTTCAAGTTTTTAATCTTATTTCTAAGTGTTTCATTCATCAATCTTTACTCTTACAATTGAAAAACTACATTTTTTTTAAGCAAAATAATAGTTGTATGGTGAAGATAAAAAAAAAATAGATTTATTGTAAAAAAAAGTACCTTTGCGATTTCTATTTGTTGTTTGTTACTGGTATCTCTGATTTCTTCCTCTTCTATTTCTTTGTGTGTTTTTTATCAGTGGTGTTAATCTTGGATCCCCTTTTTGAAATTTGATAAGGTGTTTTGTATAGAGTTTTTTTATATGTTTAGTTGTTTTCTGGTCTGCCTTGGTCCTTCTCCATCAATTTCCTGTTTGATGTTTTGATTGCTTTGCTCATCATCTGCATTTTTTCTGCACCTTTGATGCCTTCATAATTTTAGATTATTTGTTCTGATCTGTTCATTGCTGAACTTTTATTTGTCTTTTAGTTTCTTTTTTTTAAACTAAAAAATTTGTCATTTAGTTCTGCATAATGTGTACAAATATTGACTTATAAATTACGTTTTTATGTTTCTCTAATTAGTTACAAAGCAAAGGTCAATGACACTGCATCTGAAACAGAAAGGCAACAACAAAACAAAGTCAAACACTGCATCAGAAACAGAGAGGCAACAACAGCAACAAAACAGAGCCAAATGCTTAATTTAGTTTGGTTTAAATCTTATTGTAATTTAATTTGATTTAATATTTATGGTTGTAATTTGATTGTAATTGTAATTTAAAAATTATAACTTGATTTGGCATTGTAAATTGATGAGCCTACTTATTGTAAATGTATTTACTTCCTTTTTTTAATATATATTTCCTTTTTGATTTATTTTTAATAAATTAGACAAAATTATGGTACTACAACTGCCCCTATTTAATTATATTTTACTTGAAAAATATGAGTAACAATGGTATAAAAGATAAATAAATATAAGGACCTAAATTTTGTCCAATAACAAACACATGTATTAAAGTGCATTTGAAATGTTAAAGTGAGAATGATGCAATTTTTTTTAGATGTGCAGAATAATCGTCTTCGGATTAATTACCGTGGATCTATAGAAATTAAAAATGATCGTCTTCAGATTGGTTACCGATGCGTAGATCTATAGAAATGAAAGTGATCGTCTTTGGATTGTTTACCAATGTGTGGATCTATAGAAATGAAAGTGATCGTCTTCGGATTGTTTACCGATGCGTAGATCGTAATTAGTCCAATCTTGAAGGTGGATAAAGTGGGGGAATAAGTATATGATATTTGCAATTCGGATGATAAGGTATGAACGATTCATCCGTGTTATTCATCGAGTATAGGTAAAGTGTCAATGAAGATGCATGGATCATGTGAGTATGAGGAAATTGTGTATGGTTTATGTGTCATGGATCATCCGTTTTTTTTTGAAGTGAAGCAAAAATCCATTGTTTAAAATGACTACCCTCCTTATTATTCTTCACATACTCATATATCTTGAGAATCAAACGAGTTCCCGTGTATATTTTCAAGTGTCAAAATGTTTAAAATATTTTTATATTTTCACATATTTCAAATTCCAACATTTATTATTATAAAACAAAATTTGAAACAATAGAACACTCAATAATGAAACTGGATTGGCATATAAAGAGTGTAACGTACAACATCGAATGACAATATTGGAAAATGTACATTCGTTACATTAAAAGCAAAACAATTGAGGCAGGGGTTACAATGTGGGGACGAGTATGTTTAATTTAAGTGGAGACATAACAAACGCTAGTCATTCTTGTAATTTAGGAATCCTAATAATCAGTTTCCAAGAATAATAATTGCCCCAGTTTGAAGTGCTTGATTTTTTTTTTTTTTGTCCCTATCTTTTGCATGGACTACTCTTCCAAGTTTCCAATCCATCGGGATGCTCTAATTTTTGCCCAGGTCGCCTTTTCAGGTTTTCAACCTAGCGAGCTAATCACCGTTTTTAAGCATAATATTTTTTGACTGCATCTGAATTTACTGGAAGTGGAAGGTCATCTCCATCCATTTCTGCGAGTATTAGAGCTCCTCCAGAAAAAGCTTTTTTCACAACATATGGTCCTTCGTAATTCGGGGTCCACTTTCCACGAAAATCCTTTTTTATGGGCAATATTTTCTTTAACACCAAGTCCCCTTCTTGAAACTCTCGAGGACGGACTTTTTTCTCGTATGCCTTTTTAAGTCTTTTTTGATATAGCTGGTCGTGACATAGAGCTATCATTCTTTTTTCTTCTATGAGATTTAATTGGTCAAATCGTGATTGAACCCACTCAGCGTCTTCTAGTTTTGTTTCCATCAATACTCTGATCGAGGGAATTTCAACTTCAATGGGAAGTACCGCTTCCATTCCATACACCAATGAGAAAGGAGTTGCTCATGTCGAGGTGCGAACAGAGGTTCTATAACCATGTAATGCAAAGGGAAGCATTTCATGCCAATCCTTATATGTCTCCACCATCTTTTGTATGATCTTCTTGATATTCTTATTTGCTGCTTCTACAACTCCATTCATTTTCGGACGATATGGCGAAGAATTATGGTGTTGAATTTTGAAACTATCACACAACTCTTTCATCATTTTGTTATTCAAGTTAGTCGCGTTATCAGTGATGATCTTGTTTGGCAAGCCATATCGACAAATCAATTCTCTTTTGATGAATTTGACAACCACACTTCTCGTCACATTGGCATAAGAAGCGGCTTCAACCCGTTTTGTGAAATAATCAATAGCTACATGGATAAACCGGTGACCATTGGAAGCTTTAGTCTCGATGAGTCCAATAACATCCACCCCCCACATTGAAAACAACCATGGTGATGTTAAAACATTCAAAGAGGTGGGCGGTACATGTATTTTATCAGCATATATTTGACATTTATGACATTTCTTTACGTGACTAAAGCAATCAGATTCCATAGTCAACCAATAATAGCCAGCCCTCAAGATTTTTCTTGCCATTGCGTGTCCTTTTGCATGAGTTCCAAAAGAACCTTCATGAACCTTTTGAATAATTTTCTCTGCTTCTGCTTGATCCACACATCTGAGGAGAACCATATCACGATTTCTCTTGTAAAGCACATCACCATTTAAGAAGAAGTTCATTGAGAGTCTCCTCAAAACCCTATTGTCGTTTTCTGAAATACCTGATGGATATTCTCTATTCTTAACATAGGATTTGATATCATAAAACCATGGTTTGCTATCAAGCTCTTCTTCTATCGATAAGCAATATGTTGGCTTATCCTTTTGTTGAATTTTTATGACCGGCACATCCTGACCAACACTTATTTTGAACATTGATGATAATGTGGCCAAAGCATCAGCCAATTGGTTTTCTTCTCGAGGAATATGGTGAAAGTGATATGCTTGAAATTTTCTACCAATTCTTTGATATGTGTATGATACGGAATCAATTTGGAATCTCGAGTTTCCCACTCTCCTTTTGTTTGATGGATAACCAAAGATGAGTCTCCATATACCTCAAGAACTTTTATCTTTGACTCAATGGCTGCTTTAATGCCCATTACACATGCTTCATACTCTGCAATATTGTTTGTGTAATCAAAACATAATCTAGCCGTAAATGGAGTGAACTGGTTCTTCGGAGAAATCAAAATTTCCTTAATTCCATGACCTAACGCGTTAGAAGCACCATCAAAGACCAACATCCATTTTTCTTTATCAGGTGATTCATTCTCTTCAAATAAAGTCATGATGCCTTCATCGGGGAATTCACACTGCATTGATTGATAATCTTCTATAGGTTGTTGGGCCAAATACTCTGCTAGTGCACTTCCTTTGATAGATTTTTGTGTAACATATACCAAATCGTATTCTGATAACAACATCTGCCAACGGGCGATCCTTCCAGTAAGATCAGGTTTCTCAAAGATGTACTTAATTGGGTCCATTTTAGACACCAACCAAGTTGTATGACATAACATGTATTGCCTCAACCGACAAACAACCCATGCCAATGCGCAATATGTTCGTTCAAGCAGTGAATATCTTGTTTCACAACTGGTGAACTTTTTGCTCAAATAATAAACAATATGTTCTTTCCTACCAGATTCATCATGCTGCCCCAGTACGCAGTCCATTGACTCGTCAAGTACTATTAAGTACATAATAAGTGGTTTCCCATGAACAGGAGGCACTAGGATGGGAGGTTTTGATAAGTACTGCTTAATCTTTTCGAAAGCTTTTTGACAATTCTCATTCCATTCAACCTTTTGGTCTTTGCGCAACAATTTGAAAATCGGTTCGCATGTAGCAGGGAGATGCGATATAAACCTCGCAATGTAATTCATTCTACCCAAAAAGCCACGAACTTCTTTTTCCGTGCGTGGAGCCGGCATTTCTTGTATTGCTCTTACTTTATCTGGCTCCACCTCTATCCCTTTTTGACTAAAGATAAAACCAGGTAACTTGCCTGATCTTACACCAAATGTGCATTTAGCAGGGTTTAAACGGAGTCTGAACTTCCTTAGTCGCTCAAATAACTTTTGAAGGTTAACAACATGGTCTTCTTCGGTTCGAGATTTTGCGATCATATCATCCACGTAAACCTCTATTTCCTTATGCATCATGTCATGAAACAAGGTTACCATTGCTCTTTGATAGGTTGCCCCAGCATTCTTCAATCCAAATGACATCACTTTATAGCAGAAAGTCCCCCATTGTGTGATGAATGTAGTTTTCTCCATATCTTCGAGAGCCATCTTGATTTGATTGTACCCTGAGAAGTCATCCATGAAGGAGAAAAGAGAGTATTGAGCAGTGCTATCCATTAGGACATCAATATGAGGTAGATGAAAATCATCTTTAGGACTAGCTTTATTTAAATCCCGATAATCAACGCACATTCGAACCTTTCCATCTTTCTTTGGAACTGGTACAATATTAGCCACCCAATGAGGATATTTTGCTACTGCTAAGAAACCAGCATCAAATTGCTTCTTGACCTCTTCTCTAATTTTAAGTGACATATCAGGTCTCATCCTTCTCAACTTCTGTTTAATTGGAATGTATTCAGGCTTTAGTGGTAGCTTGTGTTCAACTATGTTAGTATATAGCCCAGGCATATCCTGATATGACCATGCAAAGACATCCACATAATCAATTAAAAGTTTAACCAACTTTCCTCGCTCACTTTCTTTCATAGACATACCAACTTTAACTTCTTTTTTATCATGCCCAGTCCCTAAATTGATCGCCTCAACAGGTTCTTGATAGGGTTGGATTATCTTAGCTTCCCGTTCAATTAAGCTTTCTAGTTCTGGGGGAAGCTCACAATCGTCTTCACAATCCTCATCGGCATGATTAATCAGACGTTCAAAGTTACAAGAAATGGTTCTAGCGCTGTTATTTTCAACATATTCATTTTCGACTCTGCATTGTTTAAAGAAAAAAA